>NC_077231.1:307838654-307846154 GCF_027887165.1 Monodelphis domestica
ACAGACTAGTCAGGAGGCAAGGCAGAGCCAATGAACCATTTTCTGGGAAAATGCGCCATCGATCGCATGTGCATGAGAAGGATCAGAGGGAGGGATCTACGGGAGACCTGCTAGGACTTTTGCAATAGCACAGCAAAGCTGCAAGTAATGTCTGCTCTAGGGGAGCAGCAGGGGGAGAGAAAGGGGCAGGATGCCCCCCAAATCCAGCCCGTGTTCCCAAATGATGAAAACAAGCAGAAGCACGGCTCCCACGGAAAGCTGTGCCGGGGCATCCTCGCCGCATCCCTCGGCAGAGGCAGGGGCCCCACGTGTCCACTGCACGTATACTTTGACTCTTTCATTACATTATGCTGTGCAGAGGCCCTGAAGTCTGGGCTACTAATGATGGAATTGTGTCCCCAAATCAACAAATCCTTGTAAAAGGTTTTATTTATTTATACATTTATTTTTTATTTAGTTCTTCCTTTTAAAATTATTTATTTCTCTTTTGGTGTTATGTTTTATATTATATTACATATAATATATATTATATTTTTATTATATTTCATTATTAAATTATTTATTTATGATTTATTTCTTCCTTTTTAGAATTATTTATGTATCTTTATGTGATACATGGTTATTATTGTATTATGTATAATATATATTATATTGTTAAATTATATTTTATTATTTATCATTCAAATTGTTAATTATTAATTATTATTTTTTTTAAAGGAGGGGACACAATCTGCAATCTATTGGTAGGACTTGGTGCAAGAAGGGAGAAAGACAGAGAATCTGAGGGCTTCTGGCTCCTGTCCAGCATTGAATGGTGGTTCCAATGATAGAAATAAGGATGTCACAAGGAGTCAGTTTCTAAGGCGGGATGCAGATGATTGAAGATAGTTCCCAGAAGTTTCAGCTCATACTTTTGGGTACTGGTAAACTAGGGAGAGTTCTTGTTAAATCGATAGGATTTTAATGGTCATCTCTTCAATGCCCTCATTGTGCAGGGGGGAGAGACCTGAGATCCTGGTGAAATGACTTGTCAAGGCCACACAGAGAGTAAGTAGCAGAGCGAGGATTTAAACCCAGCTCCTCTCCCTCCAAGTGCTCTTTCCTCTTTAAGTGATGTGGTTGAGATGAAATCCAACTCTCTGAGGAGCCACCCTATTGGTAGCATTGCTCTTACCACCATTTGACTCCTTTGGATTGCATTGGACCATGAGGACGTTCTCTTTGTTCAAGCCTGTGGTCAGATGTATCATGAGATTTTCAGAATCAGGAGAGGGAGGGGCAGCTAGGGGCCTCAGTAGATGGAGAGCCAAAACCAGACATGGGAGGTCCAGGGTCAAATCTGACCTCAGACACTTCCTAGCTGTGGTGACCCTGGACAGGCACTTAACCTCCATTGGCCTAGTCCTAACTGCTCTTCTATCTTAGAACTTATACACAGTATTAATTCTAAGATGGAAGGTGAGAAAAAATGAAAAAATCACAGGCTGAGCCTTGCTGATCTGCTTAGGGGCGCCATATTGGATGGACATAGACACGATCTGAGAAGTTCGGCTTCTTATGGTGAAGGAAGGCTGGGGAGGAGGATGTGCTTGGCCTGCTGGATCTTTGGGCACTATTCTGCTTTACACTACTCAGTGGCAAAGAGAAACAGAGGAAAATAAAGAAGTGGGGACAGGAGTACGGAGGGAAGGCAGCAAAAAGAGCCAGGCTGTGACAGTGAACCCACAGAGAAGGGACCCCAAATAAAATCTCTCACCAGCTGAAATAAGACTCTTCCCCAAACCTAGAGGCATTGGGCAAGACACCTGAAGACAAACAAATACAAAAATGTGAGGCCACGGAGGCATCATAAAGGGAGATTCTGCTCCCGTGGACTACAGAGTTCCTGGCAGGACCAGTGGTTTGGGAAGAGAATGCCACGGGACACCTGATCAGGCCTGAAACCCACTGAGGGAGAACAAGCAGCCATTCTTTCTTGCTTTTGGGGACACAATTGGAGCAACAGAGACTCTTTTGGGGAGATGCGTGGGGTGGGGGGGGGAGGCGGGCTGCCCGTCCTTAAATCCAGTGACGATATGGAGTTCCCAGCAGGATTTACCAATCTGTCTTCTGGGCACGTAGCTGCCCTTTCTGCCCATTTGCACGTGCCATTCAGCCCAATCCTGGGGAATACGATCATAGGTTAGGAGTGGAGAGCTGGAAGGAACCTTCGGCTGTGGGAGCTCCCCCCTTCCTTCGGCAGATCTGGACCCTTCAGCCTAGAGAAGTGCAAGAACTTTGCTCTGGGCCACGTAGGGAGAACGCCACAGAGTGGGCTTATGGAGGGGGCAGACAGGAAGCGGAGGCAGCCAGCGCTATTTGATCTTCTAGTTGCCTTGGCTTTTCTGGTGTCCAACCAACTGTGTCGGGCCAAGGATAAACTGCGTCAATACACAGCACGGGCTGCTGCGTGTCTATGCCCAGCCCTCTTAGAGAGCTACCTGAGACTCCAGAGAGGTGAGTCAGCTTGTTCTCAGTTACGGGATCAGAGATTCAGAGCTGGAAGGGACCTTCGAGGCCACTGAGTTCAACCCCCTGGCTCACAGTCCAAGAATCCAAGGCTGCCAGGGTGGGCAGCCCTGCCCAGTGCCACACAGCAAATGCCAGGGGCAGGTCTTCTTCTCTCCAGACTCAGTGCTCCAAAATGCCAGGCACAACCATTCTCCAGAGTTTCTTTGGAGAATTAATTGGATTGCTCTAATGGGTGCCCATTTCTGAGTTGGTATAAGTGAGGGGGGAAATGTCATCCTGTTTATTAAGACTTAGTCCCAGAGGGCAACTGGGTGGCTCAGAGGATAGAGCCAGGCTTAGAGATGGGAGGTCCTGGGTTCAAATGTGTGACCCTCAGCAAGTCACTTGACCTCCATGCCTAGCCCTTACTGCTCTTATGCCTTAGAACTGATATTTAATACTGATTCTAAGACAGAAGGCAAGGGTTTAAAAGAAACAACTTTGACTTTGGTTGAGTTACTCGACCTTTCCTTGGTCCATCTATGAAATGGGGGTAAAGGGTGGGAAAGGACTAAGATGGTCTCTAAGGTTTCTCCAACATGAGGATGATGTGATCCTGAATCTACTTTCAGTGCAGTTGTTTTGATGTATATCAGATGTACAGCTTTCCAGATGTTTAGGTTAAGGCTCAGTCATAGTCTCAAAGGAACCTATCTATGGAACTTATCCCATCTAGAGTCTTCCAAGTGTTTATTGTTCAGTCATTTCAGGCTCTTTGTGACCTCATTGGGGATTTTCTTGGCAAAGATATTTGAGTGGTTGGCCATTTCCTTCTCTAGTTCATTTGATAGATGAGAAAATTGAGGCAAACAGGGCAAAGTGACTTGACCAGGATCACACAACTAGTAAGTGTCTGAGTTTGGATTTGAATCCAGGTCTTCTTGACTCTAAGCCTATAGATCTATCCACTGCACCACCTAACTGCCTTCCTTCAGAGTATTACTATTTAGCAAAGATCCCAATATGGTATCAACTTTGGAAAACTGAGATCATTTGTGGGTCAGAAAAATTTGACTGCAGACAGGAAAAGGGATATATTTCAGTCTCTTCTGTCGGTATCCTCTCACAAAGACACCACTAACCCACTGTAAGATAAGGAGAAATGGAGACGGTCTAAACTCAAATAAAGAGCAGAAAAGTTTACAATTTGGTACTCAGTACCTTCTACTTCCATCTCCTTTGGCTCCTGGGCCTCATGATCATCCTCCTTTTTCTCTTTGGCTTTCAGTCTCCTATCTACTGGCCCATTCTGTGTTCTCTGCCAATGTGTCCGAAGTCCCTCCCTCCTAAAACAAAACATCTGTTGACCATACCATCCCCTCAAACTATTCTGCTCTCTCTTTACTCTCTTTACTCCTAGAAAAAGCGGTTTACATTCATGGCCTTACTTCCCTTCTTTCATTCATTCCCTTTGAATGTCTTCTGACCACATCACTTAATTGAAATTGCTCTCTGCAGGTACCAAAGATTTCTTAATCTCCAAATCTAGTGGCCTGCTCTCACTCGGTCCTCATCCTTCTTGACCTCACTGCAGCCCTGGGCAATGTTGACCTCATCATATTCCAGGAACTCTCTTTCCTCTCCGGTTTCTGTGACACTGATCTCTTCTGACTCTTCTACCTGTCTGGCAAGATCACTATCTTTGTCTTACTCTTTCCCCAAGAGTCTGTCTTGGGCTCTCTTCCTTTTTCTCTATCTCCCCTCTCAGTGATCTCTTGAGCTCTCTTGAGTTTGGTGACCATCTTTATGTAGCAAATCCAAGATCCGGATATCTAGCTCTAATCACTTAACTGAGTTGATGCTGAACATTGCCCAGGGGCTTGTTTGAGATTTCCAATGGATTTCCTGTCGGTATTTCAAACATAACAAGTTTAATATAGAACTAAAATCTTTTATCCCAAACCTACTTCTATTCCCAGTTTGTTCATTTCTGTTGAGGGCACCATTATCCTTCCAATCATCTGGCTTTGCAGCCTGAGGAAGATCCATTATTAACTGCCCAACAACAACTCTTCCATTTACTCAACCAGCATCACCCAGGTTCAGACCCTCATCTCTTTCCCCTGGGCATGCTGATCTGTTTCCTTGCCCTCCACTTCTTCCCTTCCTAATTCACCCTCCACGTAGCTGCCAAGAGATGGCCTCTCTCTACTGACACAGCTCTCTGGCCTTCACCTAGAGTTTGGATGTTCTGGAAATGAGAAGGAGCCAATGAATCCATCCTTTCCCCTAGATTAGTGCATCAGCCTCCTAATAGTTCTCCCTGGCATCCCACACTTCAGAGTATCCTCCATGGAGTGGCCAAGGGGATTTTTCTTAACCATAGATGTCTGTTTCATTTACTCAATCAGCTTCAAGGACTTCTGACTGCTTGTAAGATCAGGAACAGTTTTAGCTTTCTGAGTCCTATGCCACTTGGACCCAGTCTTTTTTTGTAGCCTCAGTGAATCACTTCCACTCCTGTGATCCAGTCAAATCCCACTCCCCTCTATTTCTCACACATGATTTTTGTCACGCACATGTGCACACACACACACATACACACACACACACACACATAGAGCACCTCTCTGTTGGCTCAAACCAAGCCTGGAATGTATTCTTCCCCCCCCCCCCCAAACCCTTACCTTCCATCTTTTAATTAATACTAAACATTGGGTTACAAGGTAGAAGAGTTGTAAGGGCTGGGCAATTTGGGTTAGGTGACTTGCCCAGGGTCATACAACTAGGATGGTATCTGAGGCCAAATTTGAACCCAGGACTTCCCATCTCTAGGCTTAGTGCTCTATTCATTGAGCCACCTAGCTGCCCTGAGTGCATTCCTTCTTTACCTTTGACTCATGGCAAACATTCCCTTCTCCACAAAGTCTTTCCTGAAACCCCAACTTCTAACGGGCTCCCTCCTAAATCACCTCGTATTGAACTACTTCCTACAAATGTGTGTTTAGTCTTGCTTCTCCCTTTGGAACATAAGCTCCTCCTGGTTAGAGAATGTTTCATTCTT
This sequence comes from Monodelphis domestica, assembly GCF_027887165.1. NCBI lineage: Eukaryota > Metazoa > Chordata > Mammalia > Didelphimorphia > Didelphidae > Monodelphis > Monodelphis domestica. Next base: position 307,844,209 of record NC_077231.1, read on the forward strand.
TGTACTGATATTTCCAGAGTTTATCAGTTTCTGGCTAAATAGATGCTTGTTGATGGGTTCATTGGCTCCTTCTCATTTCAGGAGAACAAACAGACCCCTGGGCGAGGCTCTTAAGGTGCCTTCCAGCCTGGCTATTGCCTGCAGTTCCAGGGTTTGGTTCTGGATTGTGTCCTCTGTGTTCTAACCACAGCAGTCTGCTTGCTGTTTGTCATATAGGATGTTGCCTGGAAGCACTCCTTCCTCATCCTTGCCTCATAAATCCCTTGCTTCCCTTAAAATTCAGTTCCATTGCTGGCTCCTATGACACAAGAATCCCATAGGTACTAGTGCCCCCCACTTCCATTTCTAGGTATTTTTTAAAGGCAAGGGCTAGGCAAACAGTTAAGTGACTTATCCAGGGTCATACAGCTAGGAAATGGTTGAGGTTGGATTTGAACTCGGGTCCTCCTGAATCCAGGCTTGGTACTCTTTCCATGGTACCACCAAGCTGCTCCCACTTTGCATATATTTTATAATTACTTATTTGTAAGGTGGGCTCCTTAAGGGAAAGGATAGGTCTTTTTTACATCCCATCATGTGGGGCCTAGTATATAGTGGGCACTTCATGAATGCTTAGTGATTGGATGAATTCATTTTAACAAATAACTTTCAAAACATCTACTATATGCAAAGCACTCTCCTAGGCACTGGGGATACAAAGATTGAAATGAAAGCTAGAATCTAACCTCAAAGATCTTCCATTCTGGTAAAAGGACTAATGGGATTGCTTCCATTTTATATGGGCTCTTAGGATCTCTCTCTGTCTCTGTCTCTGTCTCTGTCTCTGTCTCTGTCTCTGTCTCTGTCTCTCTCTCTCTCACACACACACACACACACACACACACACACACACACACACACACACACGTATCTATCTGATTCATTAGAGAAAATTGGATTATATAGTTTATTAGCATCAAAGGATCCTGCCCCTGACTTCCCAGGAAAGGAATGAGAAATGGGTCCCCTAGAGCTAACATAGGAAAGAAGGCGATGCCATTAAAGGTCCAAGCTGCTCCATTCCTGATTTCCTCTCAGGATTCTAATCTGTTACCTTCCTGATATGAGTTTAAATGCTAAATAAAGAGCCAGGAGACCCAGATCAGTAGCCCAGGGATGTAGAGTGGAAACAAATAACGAGCAACTGCCCCACATTGTTATCTTTTCAGCAAGGCTCTCAGGCCTTAGAATGGGGGGCTAAAGGATGAAGAAAGCAAACTGTCCTCTTTTCAGCAATGATAGCTGAGCTTTATATAGCCTTTGAAGGCTGACAAGGCACTCTGTGTATATGATCTCATTTAATCCTCACAGTGGCCCTTGGAGGTGCGAATGTGCTATTACCATCTCCATTTTGCCATGGAGAAACTGAGGCTGGGAAGGAATCACCTTCTACCCCTCCCCCTCCCCCTGTCACCACTCTGTAGAAGTAGAAGGTGATAGCATAAGCCTGAGGGCCATTTTAAACATTTTCCTTGGTTTCAAAGGTCAAAGAATTCACCCCCATGGGCTCATTCCACTGGTGCCACACCATTTGCCTGGGGATGTATATATGATGGCAATGATGGATTTATAGAGTCAGTGAGTAGTGGGAGAGATAGAGAGGACGACAAATGGGTCTTCCTGCTGGAAGTATAACTGGCTGTAGTAGACACTCGGAGTGGCTGTTCCAGTTGCCTTTAGAGAGCAACTCTGACCCAGTTGAGCTTCCAGTCTTTCGAAAGAGCATGGATGTAATGGTGCAATTTCTGGCAGCTTACTCTGACATGGGCATTTCTCTCTGGGTCTTTTCCAGGACCCCAGCCCCCAGGAAGGTGGCCAAAGGATCTGTGTGTCTATATCTGTTTTTTCTTATCCCTTCCCCAGCTGTAACTAGCCATGGAGGTGCCCCGGGAAAGCTGAGTGGAGTA
>NC_077231.1:307851154-308005520 GCF_027887165.1 Monodelphis domestica
CCATATACTCAAATGTCCAAATGGCTCTGGGATCCCAGCAATGGGCTGTTTCTTCAACCACATAGATCCCAGTCCATCTGTGCCTGAGCATCTTCTGCTAGGAAGTGTGGAGGATCGAATATCAGACCTAAGTAAGGTACCAAAGCACCTGCTTCTCAAGGTTATTGTGAGGATCTAATGAGAAAATGAATGGAAAGTGTTTTGTAACCTCAACTTATTATTTCACAGTTAACTATGAGACTCTTGTCTAGGTTCTCCCCATAGTCACCCGCCTGCTCAGTGCTCACTCACGGTGCCCCTCGCCTTCTCTTCACATTGAGAGGTAGCAATGGATTATCCAGCAGTTATCCCCACTCTAACGAGAATAATAATAATGACAGCAGTAATAAAAGTAGCAATCTGAATACTTTTACTCCGACTTCCAGGGTTGTTTTGAGGAAAGCATTCGTCACCTGTGGGTGTCCTCTAAGGCTCTGCCTTGAGCCTTTTTTTTCATCTTTTCTGCTCTCTCTATTGGTCATCTCCTCAGCTCCCATGGGTCCAACCATCCCTTTTATGCTCATGAGTCCCTGATCGTACATATCCAACCCTCGTGTCTCTCTTGAGCTCCAGCTCAGCATCACACACTGCCTTTTTTCCAACTGGATGTTCCATAGCTTTCTCAAACTTAGCTTGTCTAAAGCAGAATCCATTGTCTTTCCCTCCAGGCCATTCCTTTTCCTCACTTTAATATTTCTGCTAAGCACATCCTGGCTTTCTGGTCATCCGGGTTTGGAGCCTTGGGGATCATCCTTGACTCTTTTTTTTTTAAACCCTTACCTTCCATCTTGGAGTCAATACTGTGTATTGGTTCCAAGGCAGAAGAATGGTAAAAGCTAGGCAATGGGGGTCAAGTGACTTGCCCAGGGTCACCCAGCAGGGAAGTGTCTGAGGCCAGATTTGAACCTAGGACTGGCTCTCAATCCACTGAGCTACCCAGCTGCCCCCCTCATCCTTGGCTCTTGATTCTGCTTTTCCACTTCATTCCTTACAGACAAATCAGGCATCACATCTTATTTGTTTCATCTCCATCGCATCTCAAGGAGGAACCCTTGGTTCTCTGTACATTCCCATTATCCTAGTTCAGACTTTCATCACTTCTTGCTTTAAATATGACAACTGCCTTGTAATTTGTCTCTCTGGCCCCAGAGGGCCTCCCAGCTCTCAATCTACAATCTTAGGGCTCTTCCCGCAGGAAGCTTACCCTTCACTAGAAGAATATAACATGTACAGAAATCATGAGTTCCCCAAGTGCTCGGCTACAGACTATAGATACTGTAAAGCTCCAAATGGAATGATGTAGAAGAGTCGCTACACAAGTAAGTAACAACAAAAGTATATATAAAGTGATAGTAAGTAATTTCAAGAGGGAAAGAGCCTACTACTTGAGATATAAAGCTTTGCTTTAAGGGAACCTATACTCTAAAGCCTGTCAGCTAGGTGGTGCCATAGGGCATACATAGAACTCCAGGACAAGCCAGGAAGACTTTTTCCCGAGTTCAAATCCAGCCTCAGTCAATTACCAGCTGTGTTACCCTGGGCAAGTCACTTTACCCTGCCTGCTTCATTTTCCTCATATGTAAAAAAAATGAGCTGGAGAAGGAAATGGCAAACCACTGAAATATCTTTGCCAAGAAATCTTCAAATGGGGTCATGAAGAATCAGACATGACTAAAAAAACAACAACAGAATACCAACAATATACTCTAGAAGAGTGATGTCAGACTCAAATTAGGGCCACTAAAGTGCACATAAGGATCCTTGAGGACTGCATATTGATTAGGAAAGTGACATATCACTATTATCTGTTTCATTCTATTTTTATTTTGATACCACAGTGCCTCTACCCTACCCCCTGCCAGACTCATGGTATTCCCGTCTCCTGACAGCAGCTTCACTCATGTTCTGTCACTCTGTGGCTCCTTGTGATTCGGGAGTCATCTTCCCACCAACTCATTTCTCTATGTCAAAGAGAGAGAAACTGAGGGCTGTAAGATGGGACAATGAGCGAGGGGCAGAAGGAGGCTCAGGGTTCGAGCCTCTCAATCTGATGTGCTCAACTATAATCATAGGACGCTGGCTCCACACTGAGTCACTGAATTGATTGAAAAAATGCTGGTTACTCTGATCCCTGGTAGTTCAGCCCAATTCAATTGAACATTCGGTAAACTGACGTTCATTAAACACCAACTACACTGAGCACTCTGCTAGGTGCTTGAGATACAAAGATGATAACGTCTGGCCTCAAGGAGCTTCCATTCTACACTTACATGTAAACTGACAAATAAATGCATCACTTAGGATCACAGATTCAGAGCTGGAAGTGACCTTGGAGGCCCTCTAGTCCAACCTCCTCTCTACCTTGTTTTTTACAGCGGAGAGAACTGAGGCTCAAAGAGATTTCAAATTCAGGTCCCTGGAATCCAAAGTCAGCATGCTTTCCACTGGCCCCTACTGCCTCTCCATAGTAGAGCTGGTTTTGATGGAACCATGATTTCACTGGTGTGTATACTTCATGAACTATTGCCGGTGGTGGTCCCTCGGTGCCTTCTTCCCCTGGGCTACTCTTGTCCATATTTTCATAAGTCACTTTAGAGATGAGAAATCTGAGGCCCAAAGAGGGAAGTGGCTCCTTGTAAGTTCCTTAAGAGCAAAGACTTTTTCCTTTTTGTCTTTGTATCCCCAGAATCTAGAACATGCCAGGAACATGTTGTTATTTAGTCATTTCAGTCATGTCTGACCCTTTGGGTTTTTGTGGCAAAGATACTAGATGGGTTTGCTACTTCCTTCTCCAGCTCATTTGACAGGTAAGGGAACAGAAACAAGCAGGGATGAGTGACTTGCCCAGGATCACACATCCACTAAGACTGGCCAGATTGGAACTCAAGGAAGATGAATCTTCCTGATTCTGGGTTGGCATTCTATCCATGCACCACTTAGCTGCCCTCTCTGGCATATGATCAAAGATTTATAAGGACTCATTAAATGGAACTGACCTTGAGTCACCAATAAATGCCCTTCAATTGACCAAGGCTACCCAGGTAATAAATGCCACTGATGGCGCCCGGACCCAAATCTCGAATTCTTTCTAGTTTCTCCCCTCTACTGTATTTTTTGAAGGGAGGGGGCTTCTGCAGTGAGAGCTTTCTGAGGTCCGAGCACCATTCTGCAGGATGCTGAGAGGCAGGAATGAGGAGGCACTGGAGAAAGAAGACCTGGGGAAGGAATATCCATTTCAGGAAATAGTTAGCAATCCGGGCTTGCTACAACAGGGAGTTTAGGGAAAGGAAATGGCTGCAAGAGGAAATTGGAGCCAGGTTAAAGGCCCTGGCCCTGGCCCCAGCTAAAGGGCCTTTAAGGCCATGCTGAGGACTCTATACTTTATCCTAGACACAATAACGATGACTCCCTCCTAAAGGCATTTGAGCAGGGTCAGAATTTGGAATTCTTGTTTCAATCTTTAGGTACTGGAGAGTGTCAGAATCATCTGTTGGCCTCAAGGCTATGTCTTAATTTGGCTTAGAAGGGAGCTCTCACCATCTGGGTTGTCAAAACATTTGCTCACACTGGGTTGGTGCCATTGTTGCACAGTCTGATGATGCCAATCAAATTCGGCCATAGGTTGAGAAGTATTTACCTAGTGTCGGGTATCCACATCATCGATGGCCTTTCTTTCCCAGGACAAAGAAGTCTCATTTTCCCCGACAAAACGTTGTGTATATAAGAAGACTTTTTGCTGAGAATCTCACAAAGCCAACAGGCTGAGGATGCTTCGGTCACCTGATCTGCCTGCTGAAAATCAAGTGACCACAGAGACACCCATTCGATCAAAGGGAGGAGGTGACTCACTCTCCCTTCTCCCTTTCACCAAGGCACAAAGGGACTTTCTCCAAGTTTGCTGAGAAAGCCAGAGAATACAATGGCCACATCTCGGCTTCATAGCATGGCTGACCCCTGGGATCCTGAGGGCCACTTGGCAGCCAAGACCAGGACTGGAAGAACTTGAGGACAAGAGCCAAGGAGGGCAATTTCATCTGCATTACTGTGTCCGGGCATGTGCTGGCTCGTGTTAATTATAGTCCTTTGTGGAGGACACAGTGAACAGGGAGGCCCATGAGGAGGCCATTGCAACAGTCTAGGGTCTGGCTAGAGAGATGGGGAAGGACTTGAGAGAGGGGAAGTTTTCCAGTCAAGTCTGGATGGTCATTTGCCAGGGTTACTGTATGGGACATTCCTATTCAGATACCAACTCGATGATTGAAGATAGACTGAGAGCTGGGAGGGATTTTAGAGTCCGTCTAATGCAACCACTTTCCTTATTTTACAGATGAGGAAACTGAGGCCCAAGAAGGTCCCTAAGTGACTTGCCTCTAGTCAGAGGGCTAGAAATCATCAAAGAAAGGATGGAGTCCAGGTCCTCTGACTTGACATAAAGTGTGGGGAATAGGGGTATATGCTGTATGGAGATGCATCTGTAGAACCCTTTTCTTTAACCTAGCTCAAATCTGAGACCCCATTACAGACAGATTTCCCAAAGGGTAGAGTACTTCTGGGTACCACTCTGACAACTGTTTGCCTGTAAAATGACTATTTAACCTGTTGGAAATAAGATAATTCCTTTGATTGTTGCTTCCTTTACATGTCTTAGTAGAAGATACTGATGGGGAAGGGGGATGACATCTCTCCTTTTTGCTATGTTGTACGGGCATACTTAGTCTAATAACTTCAGGGAGAAATGTGATTTTTGACATTTCCCTTCATTTAATGGCTGGCATTACTCTCTGAAGAATTCTTCTGGGTCTCTCAAGCCCGTCAGGATCCAGCATCCACCTTGCTGTGTACATTACATCTGCCAAGATCAAAGCCTGAGAGGGCAGGACGGCCCACTTACCAAAAGGTCAGCCTGCCCTTCTCAAAGGATGAACTTTGTATTGAGTGGCAGAGAGCTGAGCTGCACTGAGGCAGGCTCAGGTTTCGTATTTTGGGGGCCCATATATTCTTGCTGCCCTATGTGGGCATTTTTCTGTTCAATTTTTAAAGGATTCATAATGGTTAAACACCCATTTTTTCATCCTTCTCTCCTCCTTTTCCTCCATCTCTCCCTCTCTTCCTTTTCATCCATCCATCCATCCATCCATCCACCCATCAATTCATCTTTCCCTCCACCTCTCTCTTCCACTCTACTTCTTCATCTATCCATTCTTCTATCCATCCAAACATGCGACCACCCATCCAAGGTGACTTGTACATGGCCACAGGTTGTAAATGTTACATTCTGGGCTTGGACCCCAGACTTCTGGCTCTGAATTCCACGCTCTTTTGACTTTTCCATAGGGGGTCTCCAAGATGGTTTGGTAAATACCAAGAAAAAACTTCCAAGCCAGCCTTCTCCAACTTCCCAACCTTACCTGGTTCCCACAGAGGCCTTTCTAAGCCTAAACACCCCAAGCACCTGGCCCTCTAGCTTTCTGATCTCTGACCCATCAAAGCTTCATCCACCATCTTCCCTTTGTTTATGCTTAGAGGATCTGGACCTTGGGGCTATTTGAAGGGCAATAATGATGGGATCAAACTGTGCCTCTCCTCCCATTCCCAGTCTCATTCTTTCAAGGCCTGAACCTCTCCTGAGATTTTAAAGTGAATCATAAATGTTTACAGAAGGAACTCTTTACTCCCCAAGTTGAACTTGTCGGTTTTGGGGCTCTGAGGCAAAGTCATTTCCTGTTTCTAAGTTTTTGGATAAATCCTAAGTTATTTCAGAATGAATTTCTGTGGTTATAAATCACTAATGCCAAAAAAAAATGGCCCTTGTTTATTCTGAGGATTCTGGAGTTCCCTGAGATCAGCAGGAGAGGAGCGCCTAGAAGGGGGCAAAAGAGAATGCGCCAGCACTCAGAGAGCCCTGGACAGGCTTCCCAGGAGACAAGCAACCAACACATCTGTGAAAACCAGCCACCTTTCCATGGCAGTTCTCATCACCTACTAGTCTAGTACCGTGTGTGTGTGTGTGTGTGTGTGTGTGTGTGTGTGTGTGTGTGTGTGTGTGTGTGTTACTTCAACAAGAAAGCATCACCCAATACGCTCTCACAGGAAAACATCCTCAAATGCACGTAGAGCTATTCCTCCGGCACGACGTTCAAACGCTAGGCGTGTTTTCGTTGGAAATGCTTCCTAGCTACAGAGCCACTCTGTACCCCATGATTCGTGCCTTTATTGCAGGCTGCAGGTAAGGTGGCGAGGTTTTTACAGAACATTCAAGATGATAAAAATAACGTAGCTCAAGCTGGCGCCTCCCTTCTTTGCTTTGAAGAAGATTTCACTAACCCAGTGACCAGCATACCACAGGCAGGAGCAGATACTGTGAAATATGCAGAGATGTGCCAGGATCTGGTTTGTTGGCTTGTTTTGTTTTGTTTTGCTAGAGGAAAAGTGTAAAGTGATCTTAAAGACTCCAAGCATTTCCCTGAAACAAAGGCCCACCTTTTTCTTGTTGCTATTTTTTTTCCTGTGGATATTGCATGGCCCTAAGACCTGAAACATGACAGAATTAAAGTTTAGTGTCTCTCAAAAGATACTGGAGAGAGGGAGGCTTCAGGGTAAGAAGAGTTTGCAGTACACACTGATTGATGAATTATACAGGAGGAAGTCAACAAGCATTTATTAAGTGCCATGTGTCAGACATTGCACTAAGGACTGGGTATGGGAAAATGAAAATGAAGAAGTCCCTGCCTTCAAGGAACTTACATTCTAAGTGGGGGAAGATCTCACATAGACACACATGCAAATATAACTATGATATACACAAAATGAGTACAAAGTAGGTCAGGAAAGGAGGGCACTAATAGCTAGAGGTGGGGTGGAGATCAACAAAGGCTCTGTGTCAAAGGGGGGCTTGAGTTGTCTTGAAGGAAATCAGAATTTCCCAGAGGTAGAAGTGAGGAGGAAGAAAGCTTCAGACATGGGGGACAGCCAATGCAAAAGATATTCTCAAAGTAAGATAAAAAATGTCATCAAAGAAATATAGTATCAAAGAGGGGCTGATCCCACAGGGAGAATGAGGGATGGCTAATGGACAGCCCACATCCCCATTGGTATCTTCATGCTATCAAGAGAACATCAGGTAAAGTCCCCCAAAAGTCTAGTGGAGCTCCTTTGTGCAAACATAGGAGGGCATGGACAAGGATTACCACAGTAATTGGATGTATTATGGTCCACATCACTGAGGTCATAGGCTTGGACCAGATGGTGTTGGACCAGATCTCTTGGAAACTACTCTATAATCCTTAGATTCCCAGTTGATTTCTTAGCTATATCAGATCATAGATCTAAAACTGGAAGGAACTAGAGAGGCCATTGAGTGGAATCACCCCATTTTACAGCTGAAGACATTGCATTCCCAAGAAGTAATGGGATTATCCTAAGGTGTATGTACCTAAAATGTGTATATCTTTTTTTCTCTGATAAAATGTAAACTCATTGCAAGCAGGGGCTGTTCTATGTTTAGTTTGAATCCCCAGACATATGTCTGACCCATAGTAGTTTTTGATATTTACTGGTAAACTAAATGATGAATGGTAGAACTGGGGATTAGATCTCAGGTCACCTGACTATAGATCCAGCTCACTTTTCAGTGCAGCCAACTTTCAATGGTTTCTAATAATGTGTATATGTTGGATTTCTTTGGCAAACGTTTGTGCACGATTTATTCCAAGGTGTAATTTTAGAATTATGCCAGACCAATGAACATATACGGCTTTGTATTTTTTTCAAAGAATTTCTCTCCCTCTGACATACAAACAACAACAGGGGAAGGCGACCCTTGAAGACAGAATGGAGCAATCTCTAGGTAAGAAGCCAGAGAGAAGGAGTTAGTTCTGTGGGAGAAGAAACACACGCGTGTTCTCGAACGCCCAATCACAGTACGGATGTCCTATAAGCCTCCGGTGGCTTTTACTCCTAAATGAAGTTTCATGGAGTGAATTTACTCTTTTTGTATATACAAATGATGGCTCTTGATTCAAATTCCAATTCCTTCTGGTCCCTAAAATGGGGCAATAGGCATGTCTACAGTCTATCTAAAAGTCAGCCCTTTCAATGTGCCAACATCATCTGACAAGTGAAGAAATCTGAGTAGATGAGAGGATCTTAAGAGTTTTTGCTAGAAGGGCCTCAGAGCCCATCAAATACAACCCTTTCATTTTACAGATGAGTAAACTGAGACCCAAATATTAAGAAATTTGCCCAGCATCTGAGGTAGGATTTGAACACATGTCTTCCTGTTGAGCCACCCAGCTCTTCTCAAAGGTCATGTCCACTGATGCTTTTAAGTCATTGATCCATGTAAAGAACAGATAGAAATATTGACAAGGGACAAACAAGTGCATTTTCTCCAGGCCAGCAGTACGATTTCTATGGCTATAAGTGAGGTAAGATGCAGGGCCAGCCTGATGGCCCTCAGACTTATGGGGAAAAGATATTCTGCTCCTGAAAGAGACGGGAGCTTAAATGGGCCGTCTGCTTTCCTGAAATGTTCTAAGCCTTCCTTCCGGTCCCTTTAGAAATAAAGGATCAAAGTAGCACTTGTTCTCCCCACAAGTCTATTTCCTTGTAATCAAGCTGTGAGAAAGATGAGAAAGAAGGCGCTCGTGAAACACTCCCCAAACCCTCACTGGCTCCCCTTTGATCATCACTTGGGCCATCTTTGCCTCTGATTGCCGACATGACACCCGGTTACTGTAGGAGGGGATGAACATCTTCCTTCTCAGACATTTGCATACATGCATACAGACAAGCATATGGATTTATATAGAGAGGGCTAATTCCCTCTTTTGCTTAACCATGAATCTGCTTCTCTGTAATTTCTACCCATTGTCCTTAGTTCCATCATCAGGACCCAATAGAATGATGGTGATGATAACTAGCATTTATGGAGCACTTTCAGGTTTGCAAAATGCTTTCAACATTCTCAAAGTCCTACCACAATCCTGGGAGGTAGGTGTTATCAACCCATTTTATAGATGGGGAAACTGAGCCTCAGGGTCATAGAGCAAGTAACTATCAGAGAGAAGAGCTGAGCTTTGGCCTTTCTGACTCCAAGTCCAGCAAAGTCTCTTTCATGTGATGGGATAGCTCGCCTGTTTCCCCCCTTACATGCACCCCCCTCCCCGCCAGCCCCTACCCCAATTCCTCTTTTCTCTGCGCCAAGAGTCCTTAGTTGTCTGGATGGATCTTATGGCATGGAGTTCAACTCCCTCACCGTTCTGGGTGTCCTCTCTGGCTGGGCTTCCAGCTTGGCAACGTCCTTCCTGAAATATGACACCCAGGACTAAATGTGCCCATTCTGCTGTGTGCCCCAGGAAGAACATAGAAGGACTCTCGGCTCTTCTGTTTCAGATCCCTTTAACTTCTGGGTCACCACGTTAATTTGTAATGACCTGGCAGTATCTGACCAGGAGAAATAGTCGATCAAAAGACTTTCAAGCAGTGGAAAGGGCTGACTTAGAATCTCCCAAGCCAGAAGCCCCATCCAATCAGCTCTATTTTGTGATGGAGAGACGGGCTCAAGGAGGAGCAGGAGCCATGGAAAGCCACAGCTTTTAGCCAACAGCTTCCACTTTCTCTACCCTTAAAGCCCATTTACGTCCTTTTCCTGCCCACTTTTTTTTTAAACCCTTGCCTCTTAGAATCAATACTGTCAATACTCTATTGGTTCTAAGGCAGAAGAGTGGTAAGAGCTAGGCAATGGAGGTCAAGTGACTTGCCCAGGGTCACACAGTTAGGAAGTGTCCGAGGCCATATTTGAACCCAGGACCTCCCATCTCTGGGCCTGACTCTCCAACCACTGAGTCACCCAGCTGCCTCCTCCCCCCCTTCACTCTTGGTGAAAATCCTAAGAGGCAGGAACATGGTCCCCAGAGAAATAAGGGAAGCAAAATGGCCAAGCTGGATAATCATCACCTGGTTAATTCATTGCTGGTTATGCTTTGTCCTTCCTCCTAGCACTTTCCATCAGAGCCCTATGGATCCTTATTTGGGTTAGCCTTGCACCAACCTCTGGCCATCGTGTGAGAATATCGTGTGTTCTTGATTTCAGGCTTGGGATGGGAGGAGGGGAGTGCCAGAAATGTTCTTGGCATTTATGTCCAACGGGAGGTCTTTTGGGTCTGACTGTGGGCAGAGAACTGGTTTTCTTATTGTTCGATCATTTCTGGCATGTCTGGTTCTTAGTGATATCATTTGGAGATTTCTTGTTAAGATTCTGGAGTGACTCCAGCTCATTTTGCAGATGAGAAAACAGAGGCAAACAGGGTGAAGTAACTTAGTAAGCATGTGAGGCTAGATTTGAACTCAGGTCTTCATAGTTCTAGAATGGATGCTCTAACTATCAAGTCAGCTGCCCGGAGAATTGGTAAATAGAAAGAAAAAAAAGCCAGTCAGGTATTTTTCATAGGCTAATAGATTTAGCACCATAGGGATCATCAAACCCAACTCCTCAGTTTCTGCCTCCATTTCCTTATCTGTAAAAGGAGGATAATTAGCTGTATTCTTAGGAATGTAGTAAGGATAAAATGAGATCTTCCTAAGGTGCTTTGCAAACCTTAAGGCTCCATAAAGATGCTACCCATTGTTATTAGTTGTGGTGTGTATTAAGCCTGGGATTTGAACCCAGGTCCCCTGCCTTTCCCATGGACCTTTGGTTTCTCTCAGAAACAAAGACCAGCTTTTCAACGTCAGTATTCTTCTGAGGACACTCTAGCGCTGTGAATCACGGCAGAGCAGAGCCTCCCAAAGACTAGAATTTCAGCTCATGCAGAGGGCAATGGAGAGGTATGTGGCAGGGCTGAGTGGGCTGCTCTGTGCCACCATGACAACTTGCCCAGGATTAAAAACGATGACCAGAGAGTTGGATGGCTGGAAGAGGTGGGCTGGACCATTGGAAATGCCAGTGAGCACCATGGATAAGGAGGGCATGGAAGAGACGGAAACCTCCCTCCTGCTACGCCCACAGTACAACGGGGGACTCTGTAGTGGACTGACGGGAGAACACGGGCTAGAACATGGGCAGGTGTGAATGGGAAAAACTCAGCTTCTTTGGAGGAAACCCCACATGAATGCGACCTCCCAGATCGATGGGGAGGAAAGAAAAACAAGCCCCAACAGTTACAAAGACTTGGCGTTGTTTTCCCTGAAAATTCATCTGATACAAGTAAAGTCTGCCTCAGTTCCGAGAAACTTGAAGGAAAACCTGCCACCTGGTGTCAAACCTGTATGATCGCAGGGATCAGTCTTCCCAGGAGAAGCCTAGAGGGGGATTTCAGTTCTGGGGTCCTACCTCAGAGCCAGAAGGGACTTCACAGGCCATCTGGTCTCAGCCTCTCACCCCCAATTTACAGATGAAGAAACTGAGGCCCAGGGAGATGACGCAACTTGCTCAAAGGCATACCATTATCCATAAGCATTATCACAACATCCACCCTGTCCCTGCCACTCTCAACTTGGGATATAGTTTTATGGTAAAGAAACAGATCCTTTTAAGCAATTTGGGAAAAAAACTGTCATCCTGCTCAGAAGCCCAGCATTCCACTGACACTCCTCCTTTGCTTCTGGGTTGGCTATGTCCAAAAAATGAAATCGGACTGTAAGGCTACATTCAACACTGATTTTTTTAAAAAAGTATCTAGGTATTGTGTGTGTGTGTGTGTGTGTGTGTGTGTGTGTGTGTGTGTGTGTGTGTGTGTGTGTGTGTAGCTAATTCTGAGATACCCTGAGACACATTCTAGCTGTGAGATCCTAGGCAAGTCACTGCTCTAGGTAGAAACTTTAAGGGCAGTCAGGTGGCACAGTGGATAGAGTCCTAGAGTCCATGGAATCAAGATGACTCATTTTCCCAAGTTAATCTGGCCTCAGACACGTACTAGCTATATGACCCCGGGAAAATCACTTATCTCCATCTGCCTCAGTTTCCTCATGAGTTGGAGAAGAAAATGGAAAAACTCCTCTAGTATTTCTGCCAAGAAAACCCCAAATGGGGTCAGGAAGATGTGGACTGAAGGCTAGACTTGGAGTCAGGAGATCTGGGTTCAAATCCTGACTTTAACACTTACTACCTATTTCATCTTTGGCAAAACAATAAACATCTCTGAAACATGAAAAATCAAATCAAATACTGTATAACAGGTACTGTGAAAAAGTCTGGGGATAAAAAGAAATCCTTTCTACCTCCCCTCAATAGCCCCTGTTTTTGAGGAGCTCACAATTTAATGGGGAACAAAATATTCAAACTGTGTACATACAAGATATAGAGGGGCTGCTAGGTGGCCTATCAGATAGAATGTCAGGTCTGGAGATGGGATGTCCTAAGACACTTCCTAGCTGTGTGACCCTGGACAAGTCACTTACCCCTGTTTGCCTAGACCCTTGCCCTTCTGTCTTACTAAGACAGAAAGTAAGGGTTTAAAAACCAACTAAACCAACAACAAAAACCCAGAAATCTAGACAGGCTAAAATGGGCAGTCTCAGAGGAAAGACTAAGAAAGGATCACTAGGAAGGACTTCTTGTAAAAACTGAGGTTCAGAGAAAGTCAGGGAAGTCAGGAGGTGGAGATGAGTATAAAGATTGGCTTTAGCTATCTCCTGATTGTAACAATGAAGATACTTAGCTCTTCTTTTCTTGTAAAGATAAAATTGTAATCTCCTGATCATAACAATAAAGGTACTTAGCTCTTCCTTTATAGTGAAGTTAAAGCTACAATCAGAGATACTATCCCTCCCTGAGCACCCCATACACCCCAATATATAAAGCTACAATCTATTTTTAGATTTTAATCTACAAAAGGTGATATCTCAGTATTTAAGTAGATCTACCCATTTTAACCACAAAAGGTGTTAAGTAACTACAAAAGGTGAACTAACCAAAAAAGGTGTTAAGTAGCTACATAAGTAACCCAAAAAGATATAATCTAACCAGAGAAGGTGAGAACTAAAGAGTGGGCAGTCCTGGAGAAAAGTGTCTGCTGTGATTGGTAAATGTGAAATTTAGGGGAGGTGACACAAGAGAGAAAGGTCTTTAAAAAGAGGATGAAAGGCCATAAGAGGACATTCAGAGATTCAGACATTTTGGACATTCAGTGATTTGACTTGAGTTGGAGGCGCAGACTGAAAGACAGATCCTTGAGGAGAGACTGGAAGACCCCCCCCCCCCCCTCTCTCTCTCTCTCTCTCTCTCTCTCTCTCTCTCTCTCTCTCTCTCTCTCTCTCTCTCTTTCTCTCTCTCTCTCTCATTCCTTAATATCTTCCTTCTATTGTAAATATTGTACATAAACTACCATTTTGTAAATTGTAAATAAACATTCCATTTACTTTAGTAATTCACATTTGGGATTTCAGAAATTAAATCCCTGGTGACCACCTAATAATATATTTCAGTCTCAACCACAATTAAATTTAACATGAGGAAAGGCAGAATTCTAGGCATGGGGGACAAACTAGTGAAAATGCTTAGAATGAGAAGATGAAGGAAGCCAGAGACATTGGAGGGCAGAGACCATGGTGGGAGGCAAGGTTGAAGCAGCCTGGAAGAGAGCCTTGTCTGTGTAAAAAAATGGTGATAATCCTGGAACCTGCTTCATTGAGTGGTAGCGAGAACAGATCCAACAGCAATAATACCGTTAAAAGATTTTCAAGTCTCTAAAGCACTTTCTTCACACAACCAACCTTGAGAGGGCTTATAGCCCTGGAGTAAGAGACCCCCGGCGAGTTCTGCTGGTTATTTATAGCTTTTCAGGACTATAAATTTCAAGGCAATGGTGAGAGGTGAATTGGATGGCAGGTGAGCTCCTAAATGTTTATAAGGCCAAATAGCATGCCAATTTCCACTCATCTTAATTTATTTTTCCATAAATCAGAGAGAAGTGAAATGAAAGCCCAATGCCAGGGCTCTTGTTACCTTGGGTTTTAGGGAAATATAGAAATTCAGCCCTGCCAGCCCTTTGGAAATGCTGGGGACTCGTGCGGGACTTTTCAGATCACAAAAGGGGCTTGGTTTGTCTGTAATGAGCACTTCTCTTTCTAAGGTATCTCCCCAGACAGATGCTCTTCCTTAGAAAAGCAATTCAGCCCAGAGCTGAGAAGAGATAAGAACTGGGCCACAGAGTGATCGGCCTGGGTATTCTTAAAGGGAAATAATCCTGGAAAGGGGAAATGATTCTGAGTATAATTTCCTGTTTGGACACTTCAAACTATCCAACCCATAGTTTATTTTTTGCTGGGGGAGGAATGTTTTCCTTATACCTCAATTTCAAGGGAAATTAAAGAATATTTCATAGGAAGTGATTAAAATATGACTGAGGAGCAGCTTGACGGCACAGTGGATAAATTGTCAAACCTGGAGTCAGGAGAACTTGGCTTGAAATCTCACCTCAGACACTTTCTCACTGTGTGCAAGTCACTTAACCCCATTTGCCCAGTCCTTGTCTTTCTGTTTTTGAATTGTTACTAAGACAAAACTTTGTTTGGTTTAAAAACCAAATAATATTACCTAGAATTCATATGCTAGGTAGGGCAGTGGTTAGAGTGTCAGGTCCAAAGTCAGGAGGACTCATCTTCCTGAATTCAAATCAGGCTTCAGACACTTAGTAGTTGTATGATCCTGACCTAGTCATTTAACCCTGTTTGCCTCAGTTTCTTCACCTGTAAAATGAGATGGAAAAGGAAATGGCAAAACCCTTCAGTATCTCTGCCAAGAAAACCCCAAATGAGTTGATGAAGGATTGGACATGACTGAAATGAATGAACCATCAGGTGCAGCCTTGGCTTTGTGGTATCATCCCAACAGAATAAACCTAGGAAAAGCCTGCTAGAAGAGATTATGATTGGACACTCAATTCTTCAAGGCTCAGTGATTTTGCTTATGGGGGTCCTCCCATGGATGCAGTGACCCCTCCATGGTTCAACCGATGGAGTCTGAAGGATGCCATGGCCAAAGAAGTCATCACCCAGAAGTGCAGCTAAAAATGAGCTTCTACCAATTTAGCCAGGCTGGCCATCCAAAGACCTTATCCAGAGCTTTTCCAGATGTGCTGGCAGAGCTTTCAAGAAGCCCCAGCTACCTCCATGCCATGACAAGACATTGGAAGAATCCTTCCAGGAGCTTCCATCCCAACACGTGGGGCACACTGTGGGGTAGAGGTGCGGGGCATTCAATCTGATCAGGACTATAGTAGTATTGGGAGAATGACCCTAACTCAGACCTATTTTAAAAAATGAATCTTATTATTATAGTATATAATTATATAATATTGTACAATATAATATATAATAAAATTATGAATAAAACTTTTATAAGCATTTATTATTTCTCCCTGATGCCCCTCCTACAAATTGAACAATTAAAAAAAAATAGTGGTTCAGTGGATTGAGAACCAAGTTAGAGAGGGGAGGTCCTGGGTTCAAATCTGGCCTCAGACACTTCCCCGTTGTGTGACCCTGGGCAAGTCACTTCACCCCCATTGCCTAGCCCTGACCACTCTTCTGCTTTGGAACCAATACACAGTATTGATTCTAAGATGGAAGATAAGGGTTAAAAAATGTATAGTTCAGCCAAAATGATTCCCACATTGGCCACATCCAAATATACATGCTTTCCTCTGCATCTCTCTGGCAGAAGGTAGATGGCATGTTTCAATCACTGGTCGCTGCATTGAACATAGTTCCAAAGTCTTTCCAGTTGTTTTTCTCAATCACATTGTTGTCATTGTATGAATTATCCCCTCGATCCCATTCACTTCCTTACGCATCAGATCAGAGACGCTTTCCTGGTTTCCTTTGAAACTGTTCATTTGGCAGAGTCATTTCCATCACATTCATATACCCAAACTTGCTTATCCATCCTCCAATAGGGTGGCATCATCTTAGTTTCCAGTTTGGGGGCTGCTATGAAAAGAGCCCTTATAAATATATGCTTTGTGCACCTAAGTCCTTTGCTTTTGATCTCTATTCATTTTGGGCCAACAGAGTTACAGTGACTTGCCCAAGGTAACAAATGCAGCTAGTAAATGATTTTAATTCAAGAAGAGGAATCTTCCTGACTTCAGACCCTTTCCTTTATTCAGTGCCCTGATCTCTGTAGTGTATAGGCTTAGTGGTAGTGTTCTAGGGTCAAGGGGCTTGTCCCATGACCCTCTCTTAGCCCCACTGGGCCCAAGAGGTACTTCTCAGTTCCTGGCTGCCCTTCCTTAATCCTAGTGTTAGAAAGGGCACCTCCTGAATGCAGACAGAAGCACGCGATTTATCCCTTGTTTATCTGGGCACGTGTTTGGGGCTTTGGGTTTTGTAAGATTATTCACTCACAAGAATGAACACTGTGGAAATAGGTTTTGTGGTAATACAGGTAGAACCCAGACTGAACTGCTTACCAGCCCCGGGAGGGTGAAGGGAGACAATTTGGATCATAAAACTTCAGAAAACGTACGTATGTGGAATGTGCTATGAAAATAAGAAAATCAAATTAAAAAAGGCACCTACTGGAGCTATTTATAGGTTAGAAGGTGCACCACTTGCCTCCCTAATACTTCAAACAAATTGAAAGGAAAAAGGGAAGGAAGAAGAGCATGACAGGACATCGGAGAGAGAAAACTGTATTTTTCGCCTCTTGTTACCTCAACACCATTCCTGACTCCTGAACCTCATCAGGTGTATAAATAAATGGAAGATCATCAGAAAGTGAAATAGTAACTGGAGAAATTCTTCAGTGACTAAGTATAAGAAGTGACAAAGTCGGCAGAGATACAAAGAGGCCAGGTGTTCCATTAGTAAGAAAGGAAGAATCCTGGTTTTACAAACTGTTCTAGGAACAAACAATCAACCACAGAGCCAAGACGCTTGAATTTCCTTGGGTGTCAAGGACAATCCTTGGCTCCTGTCTGCTTCAGGTTCCAGGACCAGAAAGAGCTTTAGGTGTGAGGAACACCTTCTACCCCAGGTGGGAAAAGGCAATGCAAAGCCAGGTCACCCTTGTGAACTTTAGATTACTCCACCCTACTTAGTCTAACAAAACCAGGAATGTCTACACCCCTACGTAAGGATTAAGTATTGAGGAGGATGGCCTATGACAAATGTGCTAGCAAATGACAAATCAGAAACAACTGACAGACCCCTGGGCTGTCCTAAGTCAAGCTTAAGCTACCATTGGTACATGTGAGACGCAGGAAAGTGATGTAAAAACCAACTATATATTTTGCGTCACTTTCTCTCTCTGACTCTTTGGCAGTGGAGAGGTGGCTGGTGGGGCGTTTTGGCATCTTGGGTGGCAGCTGCTATTGTCCAGGTTTAGTGATGAGTTTTCTTTGATACCAAACTTGAGGAAGCCTAGTAACATAGTTCAGGTGAGACATCTTTACTGAGCTCTCTTGAAGTTTAGGCTGATTCTCCTTTACCTTCCAAACGCTATTCTCTTAGAAAGCCACTAATCTTCTTCAGAGATCTCATGGCAGAGATCTTTGAACTCCCTCTGGCACAGGCCAGGCGGGAGAAATCCTACACCTTTTCCCTCTCCCTTCTCCTTAATTCCTTCCCTCTATATTAATTTAACCACCACAAATTTGCAAACTGACTTGGGTATTTTATTTGGGATATTCCCTGGTGACCAAAATTAATTTAAATTAGGTCACAACCTTAAAATTATCCTTATACCCCGAGGTTCAGTTCCACTAGAGCTGGTCTTCTCCAGAGAAAGCACAAACAGAAATGAGTCCTAGGATTGATCTCCAACTTGAAGAAAGTGGAGAAATCATGCTTCTAGATCAAAGGGCTCATTTATAGATGAGGAAAGTAAGAGAAATCATAGGACTTGAGCCATCTGACTATTGGATCTCCCCTGAGGCTACCTTCCATCTCCCCTGAGATGTCTTTTATGCTATTTTGGTGTGTTTGTACATCCTTCTAGTAGAAAAGAAGTGCTCTGAGGCCAGGGACTATTTAATTTTTGAATTTTTTTTTCTCAATCACATTATTGTCATTGTATGAATTATCCCTCTATCTTTGAATCCTCAGTGCTTGACAACAGTGCCCTGGATATGTCATTGTTCAGTCATGTCTGACTTCATGACTACATTTGGGACTTTTTTTGGCAAAGATACTATGCCATTTCCTTCTCCAGCTCATTTTATTTGGTGAGGAAACTGAGGCAAATAGGGTAAAGTCATTTGTCCAGGGTCCTACAGATAGTAAGTATCTGAGGCCATATTTGAACTCAAGTCTTCCTGACTGTGGGCACAGCATTCTATCCACTGAGCCACTAAACCTGGACCATCAGGAATTTTGATTGCAGGTTGATTGATTGATAGTAAAAAAAAAAATCACTCAAGGATCACTGATGATACCAAAGTAGCATTTCTCCTCTCCTTCTCCCAAGGATCCAGGATCAACACTATCTATGGGTGATGGGTTAAGCCTGCAGATCCACTGGTTTCTCCCTTCCCTGAGTCTGTCAGGCAGTTATCCATCTCCTTCTGTTATCCCCTGGCTCAGGAGCTGTCACAGAGTGAGTATTTAATCAATGACTCTTGATTTGCTTATTGGAGCAAACAGCAAAGTACTACAATAATTGATAGCTTGTTGGAGCTTCACTCCACCCTGGGAGGTAGGTGCTGTAATCCTAGCTGGGAGGTAGCTTTTATCACCCCCATTTTACAGTTGAAGAAGTTGAGGCTAAAAGAGAGGACATTTTCTAAGGTCGCCTACAGCTAGAAAGAGTCACGAGGACTTAAATTCAGGTCTTCCTGGCTGGCATTCTACCCATCATGCCACCTTCCTGCCAAGATAAATACTTCAAACCCAGATAAGTGCCCGCAGGTCAGAGCCAATGGGGCCATTTGCCTCTTTGGGACCATCCTTCCTTCTCCTAGCTGGCATCTCTCCACTGGCCACAGGATGGCAGTGTTCCTGCAGAGATCCCTGCCTGGGCTGCATCCTTTTCCTCCGGGCTGACCTACTGGGCGGGCTTATTGGTTCTATCCTTGGGGTGGTCTGGGCTCAGCCCTGTTTTTTTGGGGGGGGGAGGGGGACATTCAAGCAAAGGGAATAAAAGACGCTGGTACTTTAATCTGGCAGCAGCCACAATAGGCTCTTCTTCAATCCAGGACTGTTGCACCTCCTCTAAAGCCCCGGGGGGATTTCTGTGCCCCAGGACCGGACAGACAGACCTCTGGGAAATGAGAGAGGCTGGCTCCCTAGCTCCTCTGGGGCTGAGCCTCCCATCAGGGAGCCCACTCAAGAACGAGCCCGAAACATGGAAGGGCAAATCTTCCAAGGCGGCTGCCCTCTGCGCGGGGCCAAATTGTCTGAAATTGTTCTTTAAGCGGAACCTGTGCCATGAATGCCCTCGATTGGAGGGGAGGCGCTGCTGTGTCCCCTTCCTCCTGGTGCTCCCAAGGACACGCCGGCTCTCATGCAATAGGAGTCAAGGTTCTTACGGAGAGAATTCCCAGAACCCCCTGGGCTGAGTCCTGGAACTTGCCATGGTTGGCCTCTTAATAGCATTCGGTGAAGTTTTCTTGGGGGACGCTTAAGTCCCTGGGAGCCACGGGCAAGGGGGATGATGGGAGATGTGAAATTAAGAATGTGGGAAGATTTTGCTTGAAGATCTGCATTTTCCAAGTACCCACCACTGGGTGAGGCTTCTGATTGCTCCTTAAAGTAAAATCTGAGGATTTCCTCTGTCCCAACACCACTGAGATACTCTTGGAGCCTGGGGAGCTCATTTCTTTACCAGCGAATTAAACTAACATTTAGTAAGGGCCCAGGCTAGGGGCTGGGAAGAGAGGACATTTCGGCTCCTCACAGCTCCTGCTCTCACGGAATCTGCCACCTAGTAGGGAGATACACCACCCAGGTCACTCTTGAAGCCATACTTAATTTCGTGATGAACTTGAGAGTCAGAAGAGCAGAGTTCAAATTCTGTCTCATCCACTTACTACCAATGGTAGTAAGACCTTTTCAAAAGTCCCTTCCCTTGTCTTGGACCCCTTAATTTAGGTCAATTTCCTCATCCATCAAATGAAGGCATTAGATTTCCAGGGGCAGCTAGCTAAGGAGTTAAGTGACTAGACCACGGGACTTGGAGTCAGGAAGACCTCAGCTCCAAGGCAGCTCTGTGGCCCTGGGCAAGCGCCTTAGCTGCTTACTGCCTCCAGTTCCTCATCTGTGAAATGGAGATAATATGTGATGATGGTTGTGAGGATAAAATGAGATAGTACGTCTAACGGGCTTCATAAGCCTGAATGCACTATGTATCGAAATAGCAGCCATTAGTATTATGACTCATAATAATAAAGGCTCCTGGTAGCTCTAGAGTCCAACTCTAGGACATCTGATCCTGGGATATCTGCAGAGAAAACAGGGGTCAAAGGAGAGAGGCTGGAAGCTCTTTGGAAATGCCAGTCGGTGTTCTCAGGACTAAGTCCCAAAGAAAGGGCGTGATCTGGACCAGCAGGGAGGGTCCCACCCTGCCCAGATCAGGGGATCTAGAAGGAACAGAAAACATTTAGGAGAGCCCCAACTCTCTCCTTCAATTCTACCTTGATGTGACTTTAGGCTTGGGCTCTGCCAAGTTCTAGCCCTGAAAGGAATAATGATATTAAGCAAGAGAAGAGTTTTTTCCAGGAGAATAAAACTTCTTGAGGGCAATTTTGTGTGACGTCGGAATATACATTTGTACCCCTCTTTCCTTTTAGAAAGGAAAGTTTTGAAAACCGTTTCAGTCTCAACCCTGATCCTTTGCCTGGGTGCACATGCCTCCTATGGGAGGCTGCCAGACATGTCCTGGCTCCCCGGCATCCCCAGAAAGCTTGCCTCCTGTCCCAGGTGACTCCTGGAAGACTTGTCTTTTGAGCCTCATGGTGACCCTGGTGCATTAGATATTAAAAGTTCCTTTTTTACAGAAGGAATAACTGAGGCTCAGAGTTGTTAAGTGATTTGGCCAAGGTCACACAGCTAGGAAGCTATGAGAAGTGAGATTTCAATCTAAGTCTTCCCAAATCCAAGTTCAGTGGGCCATCCCAAATGACACGCCGCTTCTCTACACCAGGTTGACTTGGAAAGGCAATTTAATAAATGAGGAAATGAATGAATGAATCAATCAACAAGTATTTGATATGTCAGTCACTGGAGAGGCAAAGACAAAAGTGAAATAGGTCTTGCCCTCAAGGAAACCATAATCTTGTAGTAGAGAAACACTATTACCTCTGCTCCCAGAATAATACAAATACCTTGTGCAAGTTCTCCATTGCTTTCCCAGAAATGAGGACAAATTTGCTTGCAGGGATTTGTGCAAGTTCCCCCCCTTTCCCCATCTATATTCCTTTGTACACACTTTGGTTTTATTTAACTCTGGACGTGCTGTTTCACTCCAGTACAATGTGTGCTTCCTGAGCTTTTGTTTTTCTATCTCTGGCTAAACTATTTATTTTGATATCTCTCCTAACTCAGGTTTTTACTGTGTTTACTGAATGACTTAGAAAGCCCATTAATGGGGTGAGCAGCCCCCTGTGTCTCCATCCAGCTTTGGGGTTTCATTTTGAAAAGACCAAACCAGCTTTAGAGTCTGCTTCAGCCCTTCCTAGCTAAACCCCTCTCTAACCCTCCCTCCTTGCTTCAAGTTGCTGCTCTCTACTTTCCCTCTTTTGTTGCTGTGGTTCCATCATTATTTTCAGTTGTCTGACTCTTTGTGACCCCATTTGGAGTTTTCTTGGCAAGGATACTGGAGTAGTTTGTCATTTCCTTCTCCAGCTCATTTTACAGATGAAGAAACTGAGGCAATTGGAGTTAAGTGACTTACCCAGGGTCCAACAGTTAATAACTATATGAGGTCAAGTTTTAACTCAGGAAGATAAGTCTTCCTGACTCTAAAACTGGCAATCTCTTCATGGTGCCACCAAACAATGGCAAAAAAAAAATAGGAAGCAGAAATAACATCCAAAGACAAAGAAGGAAGCCAGACTAATTTTAGTGATGAATCTCCATCTCAATGAATGGATGATGAGACCAACCTTTCTCCTCTTGAGGAGAGAGGCAAAGGATCATGGGTGGAGGATGTCACATTTGCCATCAGACACAGTCATTTTTGCCAGGCTGCTTTGTTTAACTGCTTGTACATATTGAGGGTCACAGATCTCAGATACTATTAGGTCCAGGGATTCTGAACCTGCTTTTTGTGCCATGGACCCCTTTGGCAGTCCAGTGTAACCTCTGGTTTTCTTCTCAGCATCATTTTATCTTGAAAAACTCATCCTAGAAGGAAAGGCTAAATTTCAGCTAGAGGCTGGTAAAAGTAAAGATGTTCATTTTTCCTATCCAAGGTGACAGATCTCCTGACATCAATATCCATAGACCACTCAAAGGTTTGTAGACCCCAAGTTAATTGGCTCTGATTTAGTCCAAATCCTTTAAATGGCTATAGATTGAGGAAACAGATTCAGAGAAGTTATGTGACTTTATTAAAGTCAAGAGAGCCAGGAAAGTGCAGAGGTAGGACTTGAATCCAGGCCCTTGGACTCCACAGCCAGGGCTCTGTCCCCTTACAAGGGGGGGTTCCAAGGAGTATAGTGGGGTATATGGCACAGAATGACCTTGGTGTAAAAAAAGGCATCCATAAACACAGAAAGCATACCCAGAGGCACAGACACAGACACAGACACAGACACAGACACAGACACAGACATAGATAGGTATACACATGAGATGAAATCACCATTCAGGATGATGACTGAGCCAAATTGGTAAATGGATTAAAAAATACAAATAACTGCTCGAGGATGAAAAAATGGACAAATTAGGAATTCAAAATGGAATTTTTTTACAAAGCAAGCAAACAGACAAAACCCCAACCAACTCTCCCAGGGATTTATTTCAAAAGGAGGCAACAGTTTCTCTGAAAACATGGAAGCTCTGAGAAAGAAGAAGGGATGACAAATCATTTTTTTCATGGAATAGCTGCTTGCTGTTGGATGGAAACTCATTCTCTTGGAGTAGAAAGCTCAGTTAGAAAATCAATTAAGACCACCTTCCTTTCCTGCCAACATGGCAACATCACCCCCCTTTCTCCTCCCTGTTCTGGATCTCCCTGGTGATTCTTTGTCACCTGTAAGACCATTGGAAACTCCTCAGCCTTGGCGCTCACCATGTCTAATAGGGGGTGGGTGGTTGGGAGGACATTCTACTTTAATAACAGATTAGCTGCGAGCAGAAGGAACAATCTTCCTCCTGCTCTGCCCTGCCTCCTGATAACGGTCTTCACCCTCCCTTGCGATAGAAGATCAGCCCAGCATGGGCTTTATCACTGGAGAATCATCTGGCTGGCTGTCACTTTGTTTCAGGGGAACATGGTTAGGGCAGAGCAAAGCAGATGGTTTGTAAAGGGGCCACATCCAAAAGAAAATCTGTGAGCAAATTATTGTGTTGTCTTTGAGAGCTGTGGGAATACAGGGAAAAAGAAAAATCCCGTCCCTCTCTCACAGGGGTTCTTACCCTTTTTATACCATAGACCTCCTTGTTGGGGTGGTACCATTCAGGACACCATTTTTAAATGCATACAATAAAAAAAAGCTTAAGGAAATGAATTCTACTGAAATGCAATAATCCACGAACACTTGCATCCTACACCCGTCTGCCCTCTGGACACATCTACTTTCATTCGTAACTTGCCAAACCATTCAAAGGCAAGAGCAGTCACGTGGAAGGCCATGATCACTCTGCCTTCTCCTCCTAACAGGCAGACCAGTCATTCCAACCATCGCCTTGACATTCCTGGGGAACTTGTCTAGTGAGGGAATCAATACATATTTATTAAGCACCTACTGTGTGGCAGGCACCGTGCTAAGCCCTGAAAACACTCTAAGGCTACTGGGGAGACAACATGAAGATATCTCTGGGTAAAGAAGGGATCGACCCTTGTTGTCTCGCCTTTTACCACCCTTCTGCTTTGGAACCAATAGACAGTATTGATTCTAGGATGGAAGGAAAGGGTAGGGAGTTCCCTCCTTATTTTAAAGTGAAATCTGCTACTTTGCAATTTCTACCTCTCGCTCCTGGTCCTTCCCTCTGAGGCAAAGCAATTTAAGGCATCTCCCTCTTCCATTTGACAGCCCTTCAAATACTAACAAGTAGAACCAAATGCTGGGTTCAAATCCTGGCGTTATTCCCTATTCTTTGCTAAGGGCAGAGATAGCCTCAAATAGCAATGAAGGGAAGAGGGCTCTGGTTAATTCTGATGCTCCGAGCCAGATTTTCAATGTCTGCCTAATGCACAGAGTTGAGGCCATCCCCCTCTCTTCAAGGATCACCGGGATGTGCAAAGCACTTCCCAACAGGAAAAGAAAAGTCCGCCAACTCTGAAACGAGGGGATCACAGGCACCGGGACGAGCTTCTTTGTGCAGACGGAGCCTTACCTTCTCCACAGCGGGATGGTGCTCTTCGCTGGTCACGCTCGCTTTTCTCGACTCGTTCTTGGACCGGCTCAGTCTCCTGGACACCTTCTCTCTTAGCAAAGTGGCGTAGCCAATGTGTTCATAGATGGGGTTTGTTGTCATTTTGGAAATGTATTCGGAGGCTTTTGTTTCTATGTACAGTGTGATCAGGCCATCTGTCACCAAGTCGTGGATGGATTCAAACCTCTTCTCTCCCACAAAGTGTTTCCCATCATAGAAAAGCCGGTAGTTAAGGGTCTGGTTCCCGAACCTGCATATTTGAGAACAAGAGAATTCATTAGCAGCTGTGACACTAAATGCATCCTTAGAACAATTAGACGGGCAGCCAGGCAGCCAATGCTAGCATTACCACTCAGCTCATCCTCAAAGAGGAACCACAGTAGAAGCCAGCTCCGACTTCCAGGCAATCCAAGAACTGGTGTAGAAAGAGCCGGGGGTAGGGAGGGGACAGGGATCTGTTGCCATTGCTCTGTGCTGCCCCTCTCCCCAACGTGGCACTCCCCACCCCCCACCTCGAAACCAGGGTTTCTAAACTGGTGGACCCACCGAGTCATTGCCAAGGGGCCACGGCTGTCATTTCAACGTTATTTAGCTCCCACATGATGTGCAGCATGAATGCCAGCATAATAAATAAGCAAATATCCCTTCTGCAGACTGACTAAATAATATGTCTCACACAAATATATGTCAGACAATTTTTCAAATGTGTGAAGATGCTGCTGGGATGAAAGAAATACACATTTATTTAAAAACAGGAATTGGTGTAGCAAATAGAGAAGTGGCCGCAGAGTCAGGAATCCCTGGATCTGTGCCCTGCTCTGTGACTGAAGAGACCTTGGTTGGCCCTAGCTACCAGACCAAGGTGTCCTGGCTACCATTCCCACTGAACAGCTTTCCAGCTCCTGCCCTGGGGCCATACTGACTGGTTAGCTCTCCCTAGAGCAGCACTGGTGAGCCTTTTTGAGACTGCATGCCCAAACTGCAACTTCAAGCTACCTGTAAGCCCCCTGCATTACCCCAGACAACAAAGGGCTTCTGGGCAAAGGGGTGGGGCATGTGAAAAATGTCCTTGGATGCTGTGGAGAGGGAGAACAAAGTAGCTCCCTCTGTGCCACCAGGGCACACATACCATGCCTTCGCCAATCCGGCCCTAGAGCTACCTCCTTGCTCCATTAACCCAACTATGCCCCTCTCCTTTCTGCCACTTGCTTTAGAACAATATTCAGTTTAATAGAACCATTGGTTATGGAAGAGAATCTCATTTAATTCTCCAGAGGCTTTAATCATCATCCTACTGCCTATACCTTTGTTGGCTATAGCTCTCCTATAAATATTGTCTCAAAGAATGTAAGCTTCTGCTACACTTTTGTATTTGTATCTGCAACTCTGAACCCTGTCTAGCACATAGTAGGCTCTTCATAGGTGCTTTTTCAATTATTTCTCTTTTTTCATATGGACTCCCTATATGACCCTCGGCAAGTCACTTAAATCTCTAAATGCCATGCTAAATACTATAAGCTACACAAGAGTTGCTGACTTATATTGGTGGAGGGAGAACCCCTATACTGGGAGTTCCTACACTGATTTGATCATGGATACTCCAGAAAATATATGCAGGAATTTGTGAAAACTTTAAGAGTTCATCAACCCAGGGAACACTTGGTGGCAAACTCCTTCTCTTCTCCGATCCCCAATCAACACCATAACTTGTTTAGGGAATGAATCACCTTCATAGAGAACTGAAATGACTTACCTAAAGTCACATAGTCATCAGGATTTAGTAGAATTTGAACCCAGGTCTTATCGACTCTAAGCCCAGAATTCTATCCATTACACCAAGATGCCTTAACTAAATAGCAGTAGCAACTTCAGAAAAGAAGTAGAAAAAATAGCAAATGACTCTCATTGTTCTGTTAGAAACATTACAGTTTACCTTAGTGCTAACGTGTAGCAACCGGGCTGTCGCTGACTTTCTCTGAGAATATACGCCCCCTCGGCACCCCCAAGGAGCTGGTCCGCTTGCTCTCGAGAGATGATCCCGTGAAACCTATGGGAGGAGAAGAGCATCACAGCCCAAGCCACTGTGGTCAGAGCAGACAGCAGGGCAGCTCACACACTCAGAGTAAGGCCAATTACTGCCCAAGGGAGGAGATGCCCTGCAAGGTAATGCCTTCAGGGAGGGAGGGAAACAGCTGCGAAGGGAAATCTCAGACCGAGCCCCATGAGGTCAGCCTTGCTAATAGTGACAGGGCCAGGGAGAAAGCCAGGGAGAAGGGAAATCATCTCTGACAGCCTGGGGTACTGGTCTGTTAGAACAAGAGTCAGACCCTCCAAAGGTCCAGTTCTGGTGTTGTCCCTTAGTTATTCTTCCCACGATAGATAAACACTAGAGTCCCTTAAGTAGAGCTAGGTCCCTTGGCCACCCCCCACCCGCTGCAGCAATCAAATATTTTATTTTTTCCAATTACATGTAAAAACAATCTTTAATATTTCTTACAAATTCCCTTTCCTATGTGAATCATGTAACCATGGAAAAATATTCTAAATTAATTAATTTAATAAAAATACAAAAAATTCTTTTCCCTTCCCCTTCATTGAGAAGGTAAATAATTTGATAGATTATACGTGTGCAGTCCTGCAAGTAATTTTTAGATTAGTCATGTCATAAAAGAAAACAGAAGCCACAAAAATCATGGAAGATTTTTTAAGTCTGTTTCAGCTGCATTCAGACACCATCAGATGTTTCTCTAGAAGGAGACAACATTGCTCAGCACGAGTCCTTCGGAGATGTCTTGGATCATTGGATTACTGAGAAGAGCCACGGCATTCACAACTGATCCCCAAGCACAATTGCTCTTACTGTACACAATGGTTTAATTCTGCTCAGGTTACTTTGAATCAGCTTTTGCAGGTCTTCCTAGGCTTTTCTTTTTTTTTTCTTTCTTTTTTTTTTATAAAAACCCTTACCTTCTGTCTTGGAGTCAATACTGTGTATTGGCTCCAAGGCAGAAAGAGTGGTAAGGGCTAGGCAATGGGGGTCAAGTGACTTGCCCAGGGTCACACAGCTGGGAAGTGGCTGAGGCCAGACTTGAACCTAGGACCTCCCATCTCTAGGCCTGACACTCAATCCACTGAGCTACCCAGCTGCCCCCTTCCTAGGCTTTTCTTAAAGCACCTGCTCATCATTTCTGGAAGCAAAACATTATTCGATTAGAATCGTACACCTTAGCTTGTTCAGCCATTCCCTAATGGCTGGGCATCCTTTCAATTTCCAACTCTTTGCTACCACCAAAAGTGCTGCTATAAAGATTTCTGTACAAGTAGACCCCCCCCCCTTTAAACTCTCTTTGGGATTAGTAGTGAAATTGCTGGGTCAAAGGGCATACACAATTTTATCAAACTTCGGACATAGATCCAAATTGCTCTCCAGAACAGTTGGATCAGTTCACAACTCCACCAACATTGCTTTAGGGTTCCTTTTTGCCCACGTGCCCACCAGCATTTGTCATTTTCCCTTTCTGCCATATTAGTCAATCCAATAGGGATGAGCTTGTACTTCAGAGCCGTCTTAATTTGCATTTCTCTAATCAATAGTGATTTAAAATATTATTTTCATATCATTACAGATAGCTTTGATTTCCTTGTTTGAAAACTGACTGTTCTTATCCTTTAACCATTTATCAATTGGGGAATGACTTGTATTCTTATAAATTTGACTTAGTTTTCTATATATTTGAGAAATAAGGCCTTTATTAGAAAACTTACTGTAAATTTTTCACAGTTATAGTTACAGTATATTTCCTTCTGTCTTATTTTTTCTGCTCTCTCTCTGTCTTTGCCTCTGATTCCCTCTGTCTTTGTCTCTTCTTTCACCCTGGCCCTCCTCAAAAATGCCTTTGTTTCCCTCCACTGCCTCGCTCAATTCGCCCTCCTTCTAGCAGCACCCTCCTTTCTCTTCTCCCCTTCCCCTCTTGTAGGGTAAGAGAGATTTCTATACCCAAGTAGGTGTGTACGTTACTCCTTTTTTGAGCCAATTCTGATGAGAGTAAGATTCCAGTATTGTCTGCCAACCCCTTTCTCCCACTTCTCCCCACTATAACAGCTCTTTCATGCCTTTTATGTGAGATTATATAACCCATTCACCTCTTCTTTCTACCTTCTCCCGAGGCATCCCTCTTTCTCACCCCTTGATTTGACTTTTGGAGATATCATCCCATTATATTCAGCTCCCACCAGTGCCCTCTACGTATATGCCTTCTAACTCCCCCAATCCCACTAAAGTTCTTAAGAGTTACAAGTAGCATCTTCCCAAGTGGGAATGTAAACAGTTTAACCTAATTGAATCCCTTCTGATGTCTCTTTTCTATTTACATTTTTCTGTTTCTCTTGAATATTATCTTTGAGGGTCAAATGTTCTCTTCAGCTCTGCTCTTTCATCAGGAATGCTTGAAAGCATAGGACACTAATCATTGCTTATTGAAAGCACATGAAAAAGTGCTCTAATGCTCTTATAGAGTAATGCAAGTTAAAACAACTCTGAGGAACCACCTCACACCTAGCAGATGGGCTAACATGACAGCAAAGGGAAGTAATGAATGCTGGAAGGGATGTGGCAAAGTAGGGACATTAATTCATTGCTGATGGAGTTGTGAATTGATCCAACCATTTTGGAGGGCAATTTGGAACTATGCCCAAAGGGCGATAAAAGACTGTCTGCCCTTTGATCCAGCCACAGCACTGCGGGGTTTGTATCCCAAAGAGATCATGAGGAAAAAGATGTACAAGAATATTCATAGACGCACTCTTTGTGGTGGCAAAAAAAAACTGGAAAATGAGGGAATGCCCTTCAATTGGGGAATGGCTGAACAAACTGTGGTATCTGTTGGTGATGGAATATTATTGTGCAAAAAGGAATAATGAAGTGGAGGGATTCCATGTGAACTGGAACGACTTCCAGGAATTGATGCAGAGTGAGAGGAGCAGAACCAGGAGAACATTGTACAGAGAGACAGATACACTGTGGTACAATTGAATGTAATGGACTTCTCTACTAGCAGCAATGCAATGATCCAGGACAAATCTGAGAGACTTAAGAGAAAGAAGCTATCCACATCCAGAGAAAGAACTGTGGGAGTAGAAACACAGAAGAAAAACAACTGCTTGATCACATGGGTCGAGGGGATATGATTGGGCATATAGACTCTAAACGATCACCCCAGTGCAGATATCAATAATATGGAAATAGATCTTGATCAATGACACAAGTAAAATCCAGTGGGATTGATCATTGGCTATAAGGGGGGGAGGGGAGGAGGGAAAGAACATGAATCTTGTAATCATGGAAAATATTCTAAATTAATTAAATAAAATTTTCAATAAAAATAAAATAAATATGAAAAAATAAAAAGAATAAAATAAAAAATAATTGCTTATTGAATGATAAGTTTGTAAAATGGAGATAATAATGTCAGTCGAGAGAGACAGCCTGAGGTGGTGGGGGGAGAGTTGGACTTAGAGTCAGGAAGTCCTCTCCTGATAAATATAAACTTTGTGGTGGTGAGCAAGTCATTTCACTTCTCTGTGGGCACCTACTCCCCCTCCCCTAACTCCAAGGCCGGAAGTTGTAGAATAGCTGCTCATCTGCATTGGCAGAGGGGTTTTCCTCACTGGAACTTCCCTATAACCTTAAAGAGGACTCCCACCCATGCCCAAGAAAGAGAACTCGACTGTCCTCCTCCCAGGAAATCGCTGAGGGAGAAATAACAACCCACTCTTCCTGACATGTGGCTTTTGGCTACTTTATTCCTTGATGTCAAATTGAAAGCAACGCCAAAGGATCAGACCGCAGCTTCTTTTATCACGTCTGTAAAGATAGCAATGGCTTATGTGGGCTGTTCCCTCTCCAAGCATGCCTAGCCCAGCTTCTTTTCCCATCTTTGGACACATCCTCTCTCCTGGGCAGTTTGTCACTTGTAACCGACTGCAGTCTGCCCCTACCCACCATGCACCTCTCCGGGCCCTTTGAGTGAGCCTCCCCTCTTTTCCTTCTCAGACTGGTATTCATGGGTCACGTGTCTCACAGCCTCACAGGAAGGATGTTGAGAGGAGAAGCATGGGGCTCATTAAAGGTGTTATGCCATTTCCCAGAGGCTGAACGCCCTGCAGCTGGACAGATCACTGTTTCTGGGCACTGGCTGCCTAATATGCCCTCATCGATGGGCAAGCTCTCTGGGCTGTCCCTCCAACGGCAGACCACTGTCTGGACAACAGGCAAATGTCATCATTCCATCAATTCAGCCCAAGGTCCCATCGGCTCTTCTAAGCAATTGAGTCCCTCAGTTGGCTCCCCTCTGTGTTAAGTTGAACCTCTGTGGGATGCTCAAATCACAATCCGGAGGGCTTTTTGTGCTTAACTCAAGCCTCCGAGGTCTTTTTTCGCAAACTATTGTCTCCTTCATCTGTACTTCAATGAATGTTTTGGAATCTAAATTCAGAACTTTGTACTCAACCCTGGTAAACTGAGTCAAAGTTACCTTGGTTCACTGTTGTACTGGCTAAAATTTTTCTGAATTCTGCAGTCTTAAAATGTCCAAACGATTTTAAAAGGAAGAACTAGCTGTGAAGGATCGGCTAAAGGAATTTCCCCTAAGAACTTTTTCTTGATTGAATGTTAGTAGATAGCATCCTGGACCTCAAGTCTGGAAAACCTCCCTTCAGATCCTCCATTACTAGTTGTGTGACCCTGGACAAGTCACTGAACCCCTCTCCATCTCAGTTTCTTTATCTCTAAAATGGGGATAGTTGTTATGAGGACCAAATCTATTGAGCCCTTTGCAAGCTTTACAAACACTAGCTATTATTATTATTTCAAAGTATGGAAAAACATTTGTTCCTGTCATTGCATTTTTGCATATCTGGACAAATCCACCCAGAAATGATTAAGCTCAGAACTTGGCTTGGAGAAGTAAATAAGCTATGGGGAGGGGCAGCTAGCGAAGTGAAGCAGCGGATAGAGTGCTCGGTCTGAAGATGGGAAGTCCCAGGTTCATATATGGCCTGGGACATTTCCTAGCTGTGTGACCCTGGGCAAGTGTTGTCACTAGGACAGAAAGTGAAGGTTAAAAAAAGGTGTGATGGGGAGTCCTGGGAAGTGGGACCTTCTATTCAAATTGTCTTGGATTCTCCTCTGTCCTCTAGTGTACTAGCTCAGTCACCAAATGGGTCTGCATCTCATCAATTCAGGTGTTCCCTCCGGTGATGCAGAACGTGGTCCATTCACCCTTGTCCTCCGTAAGTTCTCCACCGGAGATCCTTCTGGTGTGTTGGAGACCTTCCTTGCTTTCTCTTGGTATCTCCAGGGTACCAGTGGAGTCTGCCCAGCCATCACCCTTCACGGCTGCCACATGACTGGCCCATCTTCTCTTCCTAGACATTCCTTGATGAAACTTTTATTCCTGTTCTTCCTTGGAGAATGACGTATCCCTCTGCAATGCAGACCATCCAAGATTTGGAAGGGTGAGCCTTGGCTAGCTTCATCTGAATTATCCCGAAACACGAGGGCCTCCAACCCTTGCCACAGGGGGCTTCCTGAAAGCATTGGAGGGGTGCTCTGGGAAGAGAAGACTCAGGGGGAAATGAGTGCTGTCTGTAGGCACCCGAAGGGCTGCTCCGTGAAAGAGGATTCGATTTGTTCTACTTGACTAGAAAGAGGAGAATGAGGAGCAGTTGGGGAGGGAGAAATCTCAGGGAGGCAAATGTAGGGTTGACGTCATGAAGGCTCTTTAAAGGAGAATGGGTGACAGGGAGAGGCCCTGGCTCCCTCTTTACTACAAGAATCTAAACAAGAAAGGGCAAATAGGCAAATGGCAGGAATTGTTGACCCAGTGGATTCCTTTCCAATCACTGGGACGTCTATCTGAGAATAATCTGCACGAGTAGCCAGGAAGATAGGGAACGGCTAAATGCAGGGAAGAGAATCATGTTCCAGTGTGGCCACTTATTGGGGAAGTCCCGTTCATCCCCCGGGGTCCCCGTTTCATCATCCAAAATGAAGGGGCTGGATTAGAGTCAAAGGAGAGGGCTTTAGAGCCCATTTCTGCGGGTGATAACCTCATGTAAGCCAATCGCCTCAAGCCTCAGTTTCCTCCACTTTCTCATGAATTTTAGGTCACTTCAAGCCTAGACCCACGATTCCAGGACCACCAGGCAGTGGCACCACAGAGGTCTTTGGTTCATGCTGGGGCTGGAAAGGCCTATCCTATCCTTCAAGCCCTTCAGGGCTGACAAACACACTTTGGTTTTCTTAGTGGGGTTCTGCCCTGGCTGTGCTGCCCTTATACCCCAGTGGAGCTGATAGGAGGGAGCAATAATAATACTTATAAGTATTCCTATTAAATTAGTATTTTAAGGTTTACTTGAGGCAGCTAGGTGAATAGGGCAATGGATCTGAGTTATAAAGTCTTGAGTTCAAATCTTGCTTCAGATACATACTAGTCATGTGAACCTGAGGAAGCCAGTTAACTGCCGTCTGCCTCAGTTACTTCAACTGTGAAAAAAGGACAATAGTACCAATCTCCCCGGGTTGTGGTTGGGAGCAATGGGAACACTATTGTAAAGCACTTAGCACAGTGCCTCGTACATAACAGGTCCTTAATAAATGCTTTTCCCTTCTCTTGCATATGTTATCTCGTTCAGCTGTTATAATGAGCCCCACTTTAGAGGTAATAAAAGTTAGAATTCATATAGAACTTTGTTTAACAAAGCACTTTACAGGTATCTCATCCTATCCTCATGAC
The DNA here is from genome assembly GCF_027887165.1 of Monodelphis domestica. Lineage (NCBI taxonomy): Eukaryota > Metazoa > Chordata > Mammalia > Didelphimorphia > Didelphidae > Monodelphis > Monodelphis domestica. The sequence continues at coordinate 307,884,469 of NC_077231.1, forward strand.
AAGTCCAGGAAGCAGGCGCTATTATAATTATCTCCATTTTACAGATGAGGAAATTGAGGCAAATAGCGATTAAGCGACTTGCCCAGTGTGACACAGCTAGTAAGTATTTGAGACGGGATTTGAACTCAGATCTTCCTGACTGCAAACCGATCTGTATTCAAACTGGATGGCTTCTGGAGTCTATGATGGAGATCTAGGATGGCTCTCTTTAGGGAGATAAGCAAATTCAGGATGAGGTTAAAATAAAGAAGCCCTGGGGATTTCTCACTGGATGTGGGGATGGGAGCGAAGCCCCTGCATGCCTCCTCCTCCTGCTTTCCTCCTAAAGACATTCTAGCTGGCTCCCGGGCAGCTCTGATCAGACTGCAGGGTCAGTCAACAATAAGTGGCCACCCAAAGATGAAAGCCATGGAGGTCTACATGAAAACGATTCTTCCTGGGAAGAAGGTGGCTCCTGAGTTTGCCCTGAACTGGCAGTTGGATGGCTTTCCAGGTGAACCCCTATGGGAGAATCTGGGTGGGAGAGGGGTGAAATGAGGTTAAAAATGTGACTTCTCTAATTAGAGAGAGATTGCTGGGCTGAGCCAGACAACTGCGGAGGCTAAGAGCAGGACGGAGGGAAAGAAACTCAGGGAATAATAAGCCTGACGACTCACAATGATTCAGGATTTTAAGGTTTGCCAAGAGCTTTACGTGCCAGATGGTATAAGAAAGTTGGGTAGTTGAAGGACCTGAAGATGGGAGAGACCTGAATTCAAATCTAACCTCAGACATTTGGCTGAATGACTATGTGCAAGTCACTTAACATCTTGGGATCAGCTTCTTTAACCCTAAAAAAATGGGAGTTGGACTCGATATCCCTTAGGGTCCCTTCCAGCTCTGTGCTCATTTCATCCTCACAACAACCTATAGTGAGGGAGTTGCCATTATTATTACTATTGATTATATTGATGAGATTTATTATTATTTTTATTATATTGATTATATGATTTTATGATATATATTGATATATATGATTATATATGAGATTATATTGATGAGAATTATTAATAGCCAGAATTTTAACTCTTTAAGGTTTGTGAAACACTTTACATAAATTACTCACTTTGTCCTTACAACAGCTCTGGGAGGTGGGGGCTACTATTGTACCCATTTTATAACTGAGGAAATCAAGGATTAAGTGATCAAATGACGTGATTTGCTCAAAGTGATACAGCCAGTAAAAGTAAGTTTCGGAGGAGAGGAATCAAATCCGGATGGCCCTGATTCCAAGTTCCTGTCCTGGTCGCCACACTAGGGACAACATGAAGGCAGACAATGTAGAACTAAAAAACTTCTGCCCAAAGTTAATGCATGCAGAAAAAAGAAGGGAAGCAGCTGAATGGAGGAAAAGGCGGCTTCCTAGCAAATGTCTCTGATAAGGATTTGATATTGAAGCTACAGAAACAATGAACAGATAAGGATTTTTCTATATGTAGAAGTCAATTCATATATATATGTATGTATGTATGTATATATAAATAACTGTATGGATCCATATGTGTCTGTGTGTCTGTGTGTATATGAATCCTATGAAGTGGTTGTTTTAGTTGCATTTGGACTGCATATTTCCATTGTATTGAGACAAATTGCCAGATTTTACATAACTTAACATCAAATAATACAATTTTGAATGCATTTGGCCACTTCCTGAGTATTCATACTTATCAGGATATAGCTCTATGTATGTGTGTGTATATATAGATATATGTATGTATGTTGTTTGGATAGGGCTGTAGGAAACTAAAAGCTATTTCACAATGAGGATGTATTTAAAGGAAATGAACAAATAGGTCTCAAGAGAAGAATTGCAAGTTAACAGATATATGGAAGATTGATCCGAACTGTCAAGACAGGAATAAAAATCAAAAGAACCTCAACGTTTCACCTTGTGTCCTAAAAATTGGCAAAGATGACAAAAGATGCAACCAGTCAATGATGGAAGGGTTGTAGGATGACAGAAGCACTTTTGCATTGTTGGTGGAGTTGTGAATCAATATAACTATTTTAGAAAGCAATTTTGAATTATGCAAATAAAGTGACAAAAATGTCCATATCCTTTAACCCAAAGACCCCATTACTGGGATTATGCCCTACAGGGGTCAATGATAAGAAGAAAGTCCATGTTTATACTAAAATCTTTATAGCAGCACTTTTTTTTTTTTGGTGAGAGGAAAGAATGGGAAAAAAAGTAGATGCCTACTGATTGAGGAATGACTAAATACTTTTCAGTGCATGAAAACATAAACAGAATATTGTTATGCTACAAGAAATGATAAATGATTTAAATACAGAGAAATATGGAAAGAGCTGTATGAAGTGAAGCAGAGTGAAGTCAGCAGAGCTAAGAGAACAATATTCACAATGATTATAATAATGTAAACAAAAAGAACAAACGTACACATGAAAATAAAAAGCAAAAGCTACAAAACTATGAAGAACAAACAAGGCTCAGAACAAGAGATATGAGAAGAAACTTCTTATTCCTTCTGTTTACAGAAATGAAGGCCCAGAAGCATTGATTTTTGTTGTTGTTTAGTCATTCAGTTGTGTTCAACTCTTTGTGACATGGGGTTTTCTTGGCAAGGATGCTAGAGTGGTTTACCATTTCCTTTTACAGGTCACTGCACAGGAGAGGAAACTGGCAAACAGGGTTAACTGACTTGCCCGAGGTCACACAACTTCTACGTGTCTGAAGTCAAATTTGAACTCTGGTCTTCCTGATTCCAGGCTAGAGTCATCTACCTGGCCCTGACAAGTATTGTATATATTTTTAGACTTTTTCAATATCTTAATTAGTTCTACTGATTGTTTCACCTCCTCCTTTCTTTCTTTCTCCTCTTTCTTTCTTTCTTTCTTTCTTTCTTTCTTTCTTTCTTTCTTTCTTTCTTTCTTTCTTTCTTTCTTTCTTTCTTTCTTTCTTTCTTTCTTTCTTTCTTTCTTTCTTTCTTTCTTTCTTTCTTTCTTTCTTTCTTTCTTTCTTTCTTTCTTTCTTTCTTTCTTTCTTTCTTTCTTTCTTTCTTTCTTTCTTTCTTTCTTTCTTCCTTTTCTTCCTTTCTCCCTCTCTCTCTCTCTCTCTCTCTCTCTCTCTCTCTCTCTCTCTCTCTCTCTCTCTCTCTCTCTCTCTCTCTCTCTCTCTCTCTCTCTCTCTCTCTCTCTCTCTCTCTCTCTCTCTCTCTCTCTCTCTCTCTCTCTCTCTCTCTCTCTCTCTCTCCCTCTTTTTCTTTCTCTCTCTCTCTCATCTTTAGAAAAATAGTATTTATTCTATGGGATGGCTAGGATACTGGGAAAAATTGTGATGATATAATGTAAAAAAGACATCGATTAAAGAAAAGAACATTAAAAAAAACATACAAAGGCAGACAGTCAGTGCCTATTTTCACAGGTACCAGTTGAAATGTTGGGAAATTACTTCCTAGCAATTACAGTCATAAGAAAGGGAAGGCATAGAATTTTCCCCTTCCTGGGAATCTGTAAGCAAAAGCTTCAGAACTGAACACCTGTAGGTTGTTCTTGCTGAGAGAGCAAACAGAGACTTTGAATGGAAAAGGAAAGATGGAGAAAGGAAAAAATAACATTGTTAAGGCAAGCCAAGAGAAACCTTGATTTGAGTCTTATAAGATCGCAGGGTATTGCCATTGCTTTCCCTGATTTCCATCCAATCTTCCATTGGTTAATTTTTTATTAAAATTTATTTATTTGTTACATTAAAACACTCGGGTAACTCCATCCCTCCTTCCCATTAAATTAGGCATCATTTGACAAAAAGATATGTATAGAAATAAAACTGTCTTGTTTATTTCTACTCATCAGTTTGGAAGAACAGATCATAGGATCAGAGATTCAGGGCTGGTGCAGTGATTTGTCCAAGGACATACACACAGTGTTAGAAGTACGATTTCCACTGCTGTCAACTACAGTTAGAACGTTAAACAACCTGGATATTCCCATTAAAATTGAGTGAAAGTGAAATTAAGGATTACAATCCAGTTCATGGTGTGGAGGATACATTAAATTCCAGACGGCAACAACTGCCCAGTTTGAAAAGAACCCCACAGTAGGCACTTCCCCTTCCAATATCAATGGAAATAAAGCTGGCACCGCATTCCAGAAATAAACTTGAGTACAAAGAAATCTGATTACATTTACTCTAATTATTAGGCTCTTGTAGCACGGCCAGTTTGAAAAGAATCCACAAATTCTGGAATATTTTCATATTAAATATTTCAAAAACATACAATACGACACACTGATTGATTATGTATTAAATTATTAAAATAAAAACCAGAAGAATACATACTCTCGTCCATAATATTTCGGTCTGTTCTCCACCTGAGAGAGAGAGAGAGAGAGAGAGAGAGAGAGAGAGAGAGAACCATTAACAATTCATTGGAATTCACAACACTGAGATTAAAATACCATTCAAGTAAACAAGGTGAGAATTCCGATGGCAACTTGATCACATTAAGGGTCTGTGGACTGCCTACATAACTGGCTGTAAAAAGAATGAGAAATACAACCTGAGCAGCTTACAGATTCACAATCAGGACACTGTGAAGCTGCCAGAAATTCCAAATAGGGTTGCCTAATGGCACTCCCCTGCCCCAAAGAAAATCATTTACTTTAACTAAAAAAATTAGACTAGGATCATTGTAAGTGTGGAAATAAAACAACAAAAAAGTCCTTTTCTTTTCCTTTCTTTTTTTCAACCCTTATCTCCTATCTTAGAATCAATACAAAGTATTCATTCTAAAGCTAAAGAGCAGTAAGGGCTAGGAAATGGGAGTTAAGTGACTTGTCCAAGGTCACACAGGTAGGAAGTATCTGGGGACAGAATTGAACCCAAGACCTCTGTCTCTAGCACTGGATCTCTATCCACTGAACCACCTAATTGCCTCTCAGATGGGGGTTGTCTTTTTTTTTAACTCTTATTTTCTGTTTTAGAATCAATATTAAATATTGATATGGTAGAAGAGTAATAAAGGTTAGACATTTGGGGTTAAGTGACTTGCCCAGGGTCACTCAGATAGGAAGTATCTGGGGCCAGAATTGAACCAAAAACCTGTCTCTAGCACTGGATCCATTGAACCACCTAATTGCCTCTCAGATGGGGGTTGTCTTTTTTTTTTTAAACTCTTACTTTCAGTTTTAGAATCAATATTAAATATAGATATGGTAGAAGAGTAATAAAGGTTAGACAATTGGGGTTAAGTGACTTGCCCAGGGTCACTCAGATAGAAAGTATCTGATTCCAGATTGAACCCAGGTCCTCTCTACTCCAGGTCTGGTACGCTATCCACTGTGCTACCTACCTGCCCTTCTCCCTTCATTTTAAAAGGAAAAAGAGTCACTACATTCAGTTGGTACTGTGATTTTTATAGAATAAAATTAAAATTATTTAAGCCTAAATAACACTGAAGTATTTATTTCATCTCTCATCTGACTTTTCCATCATAATTTACAATAAAACATGGCGATAATGTTTTTATTCATGTTAATACCAGCATTTCATTCATCTTATTTTTTAATGTAATATTTTATTTTGTTTTGGGGGAAAAATTGATTATTATTATCTTTTGCTTTAGGCTACAGTTAAAGCTGTCCTAGCAACAAAGGAAAGCATTTAATCAAAGAGATTTGACCCCATTTGATTGTGTGTATCACATTCCACGCCTGAAGTTCCTTCCTGCCTCCCAACCATCAAGAAGAGCAAGGCAGAGAGTTTTCCAGGACCAACCCTGCTCATTCTAATTCATAATTCATCAGAGTTGTTACTTTTTAGTGTTATGATTTCCATCATTACCCCATTGCTCATGTTGGCATGGTATCATAGGATCCTGGACCTCAAGCAGACAGGGAGGCCATCTTGTCAAAGCGCCTCATTTTACAGAATAGGAAACTGAGGCCATGGAGGTTAAATTCCTTTCCTAAGGTCACTTGGGTCCTACAGAAGTGTAGAGTCCTGTGACTCCAGAGTCAAGGCTCTTTCTTGTGTGTCATGCAGCTGGCTTCCTGTTCTCCTGACTCTCCTTTCTTTACTCTGCATCCCTTTGTACAAGTCTTCCCATGTTTCTCGAAATTCCTCTTCTTATGTATTCTAGGAGCAGACCTTACTCTCACAAGTCCAGCCTCCTCATTTTATAGCTGAGGAAATGAAGGTTCTCAGAGGTTGTTAGTTACCCAAGATCGCAGATGAGGCTAAAGATGTGGACTGTGGCATCATGTGGTCACTGTGGGAAGGAGGAGATTTGAACCCAGATCATCTGAGTCCCCAACCACAGTGCCCTCCTCTGTACCTCACTGTCCACTGGAAAGTAGGGAAGAAGTAGAGGGAACCCACTGCAGAAAGGGGTGGAGAGTGGGGCTGAAGGCTCTCAAGATGAATGTCTCAACATGACAAAAGGGAAACCCTGCTTCCCAGAGACCACCAACACACACACACACACACTCACTCATCATCTAGACATTTGCAGATCTGTGCTCGCTCTCCTGGGCGTATTATAAAGGAAAGCTACCTAGCCAAAAGAAGGATTTACGGCCCCGCATAGCCGAAGTTCTGATGCTTGTTTGCTCAGTCTCATTTGGAGAAGGAGGCTTAAATAGCAACATGGAGGCAGAGATGTAGCCATCTGGAAAAAGGCATTTATTGCATCCTCCAATTTCTCTCCCTCCCAGCAATGCCTTACTGGAGCCTGGAGGTTTGAGGAGCCTTTGAATGGGGAACTTCTTCATTGGAAACTCTTTCATTTGATTCTCTCTATTGATTTGGAAAGTTCTGTCATCCTTTGATGAACCTGTCAGTTTTTATTCCCCCTAACATAGATGTCTGCAGCAAGAAGGTATCAAGGAAATCCAAACACCGAAAGGGCAGCAGGTGTAGATATCCGCATGCAGGCAAACCTTGTTTCATTTTATTACACGTCACACATATTATCTTTTTCACAAATTGAAGGTTTGTGGTAGCCTTGTGTCAAGCAAGTCACCATTTTTCTTTTTCTTTTCTTCTTTTTTTAATTTAGAACTCAATATTTTATTTTATTTTTTGGGAAATTTTATTTAATTAGTTAAGTTAGAATATTTTCCCATGGCTACATGGTTCATGCTCTTTCCCTTCTTTCCCTCCACCCCCCTCCCATGGCCGATGCGCAATTCCTCGGGGTTTTACTTGTGTCATTGATCAAGACCTATTTCTATATTATTGATATTTGCACCAGGGTGATCGCTTAGAGTCAGCATCCCCAATCATATCTCCATCAACCCATGTAGGCACCATTTTTCTAATGGCGTCTTTGCATCACGTTTTGGTTATTCTCATGACATTTCTTTCTTTCAATTACATCGAGAAACTATTTTTCAACAATTTTTCTGAACTTTTGCAAAACAAATTCCTTCCCTCCCTCTCTCCCTCTTCCCAAGATGTTGAGCACTCTGATATGGGATATTCCAGTATTATCGTGCCACACAAATGTCCCCATTCCTCATGTTGTCTCACAAGGATTCAGACTTTTTCATTATTATTATATCTGTTACGATGATCTCTGATCAGTGATCTTTGGGGTCAAGAGCTCTCACACTTGTTTTGGGAGCCACAACTGCACCCACCAAAGATGGCAAACTTAACAGATAAATGTGTCTGTTCTCTTTGTTCCACCAACCAGCGATTCAGATTCCCAGGTTATCTCCCTCTCCTCAGGCTTTCCTATTCCCTGAGACACAATAATATTAACATTAGGTCAATTAATGATCCTACAATGACGTCTAAGTGTTCAAATGAAAAGAAGAGGCAGTCAATGGGGCAAACTTCACTGTTGTCTTATTTTAAGAAATCGCCCCAGCCAGCCCAGCCCTCAGCAACCCTGATGAGTCAACCTGAGCCATCGACATCGAGGCAAGATCATCCGCCAACAAAAAGATTATGACTCGCTCAAATCTCAGATGAGGGCTAGCATTTTTTTTTAGCAATAAAGTATGTTTAAATTAAGGTATGGGGGGCAGCTAGGTAGCTCAGTGGATTGAGAGTCAGGCCTAGAGATGGGAGGTCCTGGGTTCAACTCTGACCTCAGACACTTCCCAGCTGTGTGACCCTGGGCAAGTCACTTAACCCTATTGCCTAGCCCTTACCACTCTTCTACCTTGGAACCAACACATAGTATTGATTCGAAGATGAAAGGCAAGTGTTTAAAATTAATTAAGATATGTACTTTTTTAGGTATAATATTATCATAGACTTAGTAGACTATAGGACAGTGTAAACAGAACTTTTATATGCAGTGGGAAACCACCAGATTTGTGTGACTCACTTTATTGCGGTGGTCTAGAAATGAATCTGCAGTGCCTTTGAGGCCTGCTTTCTACATATCTTATAAGTTGGAGCCTCAGGCAGCTTGTTTAATATTAGAAGATAAACTCCTTGGGAGCAATGGCTCTCTAGAATGGTACCTTGCACAGAAGATATTCAGTAATTGATTTCTGAATTTAATCAAGGCATTATTTCACCTAACTTTTCTCCCACTCCAGATAAGTACACAGGACTGTCCCTTTCCCAGTGAATTTACGGATAAGACAACCCATTTTCTTATGGTCAGTCCTTTAAATTTCAAAGTAATTCCAACTAAGGCGGTATCAGCACTATTTTCTCAGTTTAAAGCTCTTCTTGATCTGCCTCCAGTTTGTCTTTTCTGACATGTTGCATATGCAGCCTCTTCCTTTCCCTATAACACTCTATAGTCCAATCACACTGTCCTACATGATATTCAATCTCCCACCTCTGTGCTTTTGCTCAGGCCTTCTCATATAGCCAGAATGTCCTTCCTTCTCACCTCTGCCTTCATAGAAATACATTGCTACCTTTGAACTCTTCCATGACACCTTTCCTGCTTCCCCAAGGATGCTAGTTCCCCCTCTCCTCAGAAAATGACACTATTTACTTTATATGTCTACATTCACATGGAGAAGATACTTGAGGGCAGGGATCACATTCTTTTTTGTCTGTATCTTTCTAGTGCCAGCACATAGTAGGTGCTTAAAAATCCTTGCTGAGCAATCAAATAAGTGAACCCTAATTCTATCTTCTTTTTTTTCCCCTTGCTTCAAAATAAAAGATTACAAAGTGATCTTGAAAACTATTGGTAGCTTTTCCTTAGTTAATAATTCAATCAGTAAATATTTATTGTGAGTCTATTAAACTCAAGATATGATTTCAGATGTTGTTCATGAACCAACAGCAGGTCTATTGGGAGCAGGGACAAGGTAGACAGAATGCCAGTATTTTGGACAAAAGGGAAGATTTCAAGATTAATCTAAGATGGACAGAGAGAGGAGAGTCAAAGGAAAAGCTGATGATTTTGAGGTCATTGTCACACTGTTGATTCATACAGAGCTACCTGGTCCCCGACAAGTCCAGGTCTTTTTTGCACAGGATTTACTGGCTGGTCCCATCTTGTCCCCATTGTACTTGTAAAGTTGACTTTCTAAACCCAAGCAGAAAGACTCTAGCTTTATGTCAGACTTGTTTTTCCTCATCTACAATTCAGTGAAGGTGAACCTTTTCGAGGGTTTTTTTTTAGAGGCGTGGAGAGGAGAAGGGGAACAGACCACCATGCATCCCTCTGACTTTCTAGTAATGAACTTTGGTGAAATCTGTGCTATGGTGATGATGGGAATGCCCACAGAGAGTGCTCCCTCCGGCACACATGCCATAGGTTCACCACCATGACAATACTCCATTTCCTGATAATACCCCTTGCCTGGAATGTTCTTCCTCCTCAGCTCCCACCACACTACCTCTCCTCCTCACCTCCTACATTCCACCTCACCCACTGATCTCCCCTAGCTTTCTTCTAGTCTCAGCTAGAAACCCACCCTTTCACAGAGAAGCCTTTCTTAGTTTCAGCCCCAGACAGCATTTCCTCTGAGATTACATTTCCGACACAATGTATATGCATAGTTATATTGTGTCTTCCATTAGTCAGTGAGCTCCCCAAAGCCGGGGGACTGTCTTTTGCCTTCTTTTGTATTCACAATGCTTAGTGCAATGCCTGACACATAGTAATATTTTAAAAATGCTTCTTAACATTAATAATTTTTAACCTTATTAGATTCGTCCATATAATCATACAAAAGTATACATGTAAATACATACACATATATATTTCAGCCATTTTTTTCTTTGATTCCCATCACTTAGGGCAATGCCAGAAATCCAGTAGACACTTAATAGTTGCTTCTAAGTAGGAAGGAAGAAATTCCTGAGATTGGCCTGAAGTGCTATCAAAGGATGCAAAAATAATTTAAAGAGATAACAAAAACCTTTTTGTGAACAATAACTTTGCTGCAGGAAGCCATTGAAGAACAATCTGAGAGAGCAGATAAAGGAAGGCCAAATCCTGGGGGAATGGAGGAAAGAGAAAAAGCAGTGTGCTTGGGCTGGAGTGAGCTGGGAAGGCTTCACAGAGGAGGTGATAATACAATGGGGAAAAAGGAGAGTACTGGGGTGTGCTATGTGTGTGTGGGAAGGAAGTTATCTGAAAATGAAGAAGGTACAACCAAATGGAAAATAGAATATGCTTATGAAAGGAAGTGAAACCTGAGCTGTGGTTGGAAGAGTTCTAAGAGGTTAACACAAATGCATTCTGGGCATGGGGAGCAGATAGGCAATGGTTTGTCACATTAGCAGCTGAGATTGGCTGGAACGGAGCATATAGGAAGGGGAATAGTATCAAGTAAGTCTGGCAAAGGTTGAGGGTCTTAAATGTCTGGCTGAAGGTTCTGATTTGATCTTGGGGGCATTAGGGAGTTTAAGTAGGCAAGACCCATTCTGTAACATTATTTTGGCTGCTATGTAGAGGATGGATTAGAGGAGAGATGAATGGAAAGGGAAGAACGATCAGAAAGATTATATATAATAATATATGTAAATATGTAATATATATGGAATAAACATTTATATAGTGCTTAAAAGATTGCAAAATGCTTCGCAAGTATTACCTCATCTGGTCCTCACAACAGCTTTTGGAGTTGATATAATTATTCCCATTTTAAAGATAAGAAAACTGAGGCAGACAATGACTTACTCAGGGTCATCCAGCTAGTAAGGGTCAGGGCAGATTTAAATTCAGGACTTCCTGATTCTAGAACCAGGGCTCTATCTACTTTGCCACCTAGTTGCCACTGTAGTTAAATGAAAGCTATATTTAAAAAGAAGGGAAGATTAATCTTTAAAAGAGTTTATTTTTGGTGAGATTATTCCCATAAAGGTAAATGTAGACTTTCTAATGTTCAGTGAAAAGTAATTTAATGAAGATTGCTGTGTCCCCAGTAAACAAAAGTTTCCAGTTATTGACAAAGAAAGCTTTTCTAATCTCTTAGCAGCTGGTAAATGTTACATTTTCATCTCCTAGAATTCATTAAAAAAGGAAAAAACCAGGGATTTGAAAGCCTTTCCCCCACACTAGCTACAGCACTAACTTCCCCTCAGAATTCGTTAAGCTGAGTGGGGATGCATTTGATTGCATCTTAGACTTATGAATGTGGAGACAATCGGAATCGGAGGGAAAATACGAGTATTTCACATCAAATTAGAGATTTGGGTTCCAACATGAGAATGAGAAAAGGACAGAATGGTAAATTACACACGAGAACTCAGTCGGGAAAGAAAACTTGCAAAAACGAATACTCACTGTTTGCTTTTCACCTAGATTTCCTTCTTGTTTTCCTTCAGAGTTTTGCCTTCTGAATCTTACCAAAGTGCCAAGAAGGTAGCTTGCTCATTGTATTCATTGGAGCATGCCCCAACCATAGAACAGAATGTTACTGTGCCACAAGAAAAAACAAAGGGGGATGGCTTCAGAGAAGCCTCTGAGGACTTGTGTGAACTGATGCAAACTTACTACTTATACAAAGATTGAACATCGTACAAGAAAGGTTTGCAAGCACTGATCAATGAACTGACCAATTACGACACGAGAAGATTGATAATGATATTCTAGATGTCTTTTGATAGAAAGATGGACTCATTAGAGGCACAGAATGAGACATGAACTCGCAGATATGGCCAATGGGTGGATTGATGATACTAATTTTTTTACAAGGGGGGCGAAGGAGGCTTTGTTTTGGTTTGTTTGTTCTTTTGGTGGGGAAAATGATCAGTGGGAGAGTTGAGGGTTAGTGAGAGTGATTAAATAAAAAGGAAGAAAAGATCCCCAATGAAATATTTTAATGTTTTTCAGAAGGAAGTGCCAGAGATAAAATGAAGCAAGGAAGTGTTGAAATAATCAAGTTATATTTAACCTATTCTTGAAAAAAAATTATAAAGCACTTTGCAAACCTTCAAGTGTTGTGCAATGCTAGCAACGATCATTACTGTTTTTTAAATAATAATATTATTACAAACTAAGCTGTACTAAAGGATATGAATAAAAGTCTAGTCAAATAGTATGAACAAGTATGTGTGGGTGGCAATCTATACTACTAGAGAGGATGTTTTTATGAGAGAGATCCCAGATTGATGAGTACAGTCACAGTGTGCTTTAAAATCCCTTTCTCTATTTCTTGGTGTATGGTGTAAAAAATAGACTTGAATACAGGACTACAATCCCCACAAGCCTTTGCTCCACTTTCCCAAAATGCTTTGTAATCTCACGGGAATTCTGAGGCGGGCCGAGATCGAGGAAGGATTTAAGCTGGTGACAAAGGTTTTGGGGGCTCTTTTTTTGGACTTCCATTTTGGAGCAGAGGCGTCTCTTCCATGATGTGAGGTTATTTTGTCTAGGCCTCTGGCCTAGGCACATGTTTCTTCCTTGTATATTCTTTAATCCTTAATCTTTAATAAACCTCTAAAAAATATAATACTCCTTGCAGAGAGAAACTAATTTCTACCTGCCTCAAGTCTCCCTATATTCCTAAATTTTAATCTTTACAATGGAAATGTTCATGTTTGTTCACATTTGTCAAATCAGCATAACAATAAAAAGTCAAGAATACACCCATGGATCTGGGATGTCCCGGCTATGAACACCTTCTCTCATGTTACAGATCAAAGCCCATCTAATCCCATAGGAATGGACATTTGTTTATTTCCTGCAATAAGTTTTCCCCTGGAGACTTATTCTTTTTTTTTTTAAAACCCATATCTTCCGTCTTGGAGTCAATACTGTGTATTGGTTCCAAGGCAGAAGAGTGGTCAGGGCTAGGCAATGGGGGTCAAGTGACTTGCCCAGGGTTACACAGCTGGGAAGTGTCTGAGGCCAAATTTGAACCCAGGACCTCCCCTCTCTAGGCCTGGCTCTCCATCCACTGAGCTACTCAGCTGTCCCCTGGGGTCATTCTTGATTTCCATCCCCCCAAAATTACCCTGTTGTTTATTTTCTCCATATTCCTATATGTGTACTTACTGTTTCCCATTAGAATGAAAACTCCCTAAAGGCAGGGATTCTTGACTTCTTGTCTCTCTATCTCCAGCTCCTACATGCCAGAGGATTGGCTGCCTCTTCTGACAGTGTGACTCTCTAGGGGCACATGAGGGCTGACCATTCTGTCTCTGTCTCCCTCTCTCTGTCTCTCTCTGTCTCTCTCTGTCTCTGTCTCTGTCTCTGTCTCTCTCTGTCTCTCTCTCTCTCTCTCTCTCTCTGTCTCTCTCTCTCTCTCTCTCCCTCCTCCTCTCTCTCTCTCTCTCAGTCTCTCTCTCTCTCTGATAACTGCTCCCTTTTGGGGGGGTTATTTCCAAGTCATCCTTCATCCTGCTTTTCAGGTTCAGCTTCTTGTCAATAATATATTCCAATGTGTTCACACCCCTGTGGGCTTCTTCTTTGGCCTCTGGGGAACGGTCAGCCTTGATCCTTCAGGGACTGGGGTGTTCCGTGACTTGCAGACACAGCCGGCCACAGGAAGGATGCTGGTCCTCAGAGATAGGCCTTTTCTAAAGACACAAACATTTCCAGCACTTGGTGATGTGATGGCAGAGCATTAGAAAGGAAGAGGGCGGCCATTCATTGGGAATGGCTAAGGAGATTGTGGTGTCGGGCTGAAATGGAATATTCTTGGATCCTATAAAACGATGGCAGGGAGGCTTTCGCAGAAGCCTGGAATGACTTGCACACATTGATTCAAAGTGAACAGATCCAGAACCATCAATATAATAACAGCCACGCTGAAAGGCAAACAGCTTCGGAAGCCATGAACTCTACTCCAGGCAATGGCCAACTGCCATTCTAGGGGAGGGATGATGAAGCCTGCTGGCCACTTCCTGACAGGCTGACAGGCAGGGGAAGACCCAGGGGCAGATCTGTTTCTTAGACATGCTCTACGTGGAAATTTGTTTAGCGTGATTATATATATATATATATATATATATATATATATGTATATATATATATATATGTATATATGTATATATATATATATATATATATATACATATATACATATATATATATATATACATATATATATATATATATATATATATACATATATATATATGTATGTATATAATTTTTCCCAATGGATGGAAGAGGAGGAAGAGAAAACAAATGCTTGTTAATTAAAAAAAAAAGACAAATAGGAGTTTGTTTCAGGGAAAATCTAGCCTTATTAAAAGAATAAAAAGGGCAGCTGGGTAGCTCAGTGGATGGAGAGCCAGGACTAGAGACTGGGAGGTCCTGGGTTCAAACTTGGATTTAGACACTTCCTAGTTGTGTGACCCTGGACAAGTCATTTACCCCCCACTGCCTAGTCCTTTCTGCTCTTCTGCCTTGGAACCAATACACAGTACTGATTCTAAGATGGATAACAAGGGATTAAAAACACAAATAAGTCCAACACACCTTCCCATAAACAAGCTACGCCATTCTCCTCCTATTCAGTGCTGGGCCAGCATATTCTCCATTTGGACTGTTTGACTCCAGTATCTTCACTTATAGGCACACTCTCTGTGGGCCGGCAATTCAAATGTTTTCCGATGCTTGGATGATGTATAATTAGAAAAATTTGGACTCCATTTCCCAGAATTCTCTCCCTGTCCCCAAATTCCTTTTCCCTTTCTGTTTATGTGCATTCTTATGTTATTGTATGTAAGCTTCTGTAACTCCTCTCGCTTTCCCCGCCTACTATGAGGCTGGGTGAGCTCTCTCTCTTTCTCTAGCCTTTTATTTTCCTTTTTGCTTCAAGGTATTATAAATAAATCTTGTTAAACGTAATACTTGGAGCATTTTGGATGTTAATTTTAAATCTGCAATAAAAAGCAGTCATTTGACCCTGTAATTCTGTTAACGCAACCTAACATGGGATTTGGGGCAGGAAGGTGGCACAGTGGAGAGAGTGCCAGTTCTGGGGTCAGGAAGACTCATTTTTCTGAGTTCAAATCTGGCCTCAGACACTTAACTAGCTGTGAGACTGTGGACAAGTCATGTTAGCCAGTTTGCCTCAGTTTCCTTATCTGTAGAGTGAACTGGAGAAGGAAATAGCCAACCGCTCCAGTATCTCTGGCAAGAAGACGCCAAAAGAGGACACAAAGAGTCATAGACAAGTGAACAACGACACGAGATGCTCCCCTTCAAAGCTTTTCCAAAGATGTCATTAAACGAAACAGATTTTACTAACTAAAAACAAATAACCAGAGAAATACAAATAAGTTACCTAACAGACAAGGATGAAAGAAAGAGAGAATCGCTGTCCCCTGCGTTTGATGAGACTCATTGTGTTTTGGAAATGCAATTCTCTCCAGCAACTTAGTGCTTCAAGCCTCTGTGGACCTGCTAAGTGATAAAGCAGCTCTCACAGGATGGGGGAACACAGAACCAAACAGGAAAACCTCAAGAATTCTCACAGCGGGAGGAAACTCCCTTTAGATTTTGCAAGAAGTTAAAAGTAACCTTTAAAAAGTGTTTCCATTACGAGGAAACTTCATGTCCCGGCCCCTAAGATACAGTGGAGGCAGCTTGTAGTAGAGATTCATGTATGATTAACAGGAGAGAAGCTGTGTGGTACAGTGGATAGAGCACCACGCTTGGAGTCAGGAAGACCTGAGTTCAAATCTTACCTCAGACACTTACTATCTGTGGGAACCTGGGAAAGTCATTTTACTCTGTTGGCCTCAGTTTCCTCATCTCTAAAATGAACTGGAGGAGGAAGTGGCAAATTATTCCAGTGTCTTTGACAAGAAAATCCCAAATGGGGTTGCAAAAAGTCAGCCTCAACTGAAATGTTTGCAATAACAACGGGAGGGGAGAATGTCCACAAGCCCAAGCAGGTACCATCATTTTTGAGAGCTAGAAGGGACCTTGAAGCTTCACACTATCCCATCCCAGGAATCCAATAAGTAATAAAAAGTCACAACTCATATTCACAAAGTGCCTAAACACTGGCCAAGTCTTATTTGAGCCTCCCGAAAATCCCACAAGACAGACAGACAAGGTTTTATTTTCCACGTTTACAAAAAAGGAAACTGAGGCCAGGAAGCTTGAGGATTCGCCCCTGGTTACACTGCCATTGTCAAAGGCTAGACTCAAGCCTCAGTCTTCCTAACATGAATCCCAGCACATGGGCCATGGCGGGTCACACTCCCTGCTCCTTCTTAAGTCAACGTCAAACTGTATCCTGAAACTTGCCTCCAAATCTGAGCCATAAATCGAGAAAGTGATCATTCTACAGGGCGACGGAGGAAAGCGGGAATTGAAATGACCAGCAAAGGACCCCAAAGCAAAGGACGGCAGGGCAGTGTGGAGGCGATGAGGGAGGCCAGGGAAATCCCACAAGAGTCAGTAAGTCGTCAGCTAATGACAATTTTCTTCACATGAATAATTGATTCACCTGAGGCAACACAATCTTTTCTTAAACCCTCACCTTCCATCTTAGAATCAATATTATATATTAGTTCCAAGGCAAAAGAGCAGGAAGGGCGAGGCAATGGGGGTTCAATGACTTGGCCATGGTCACACAGCTAGGAAGTGTCTGGTGCTAGATTTGAACCCAGGACCGTCCATCTCTGGGCACGGAGTCACCTAGCTACCTGAGTAAGTAGCCTCATTCTTGAGTTGCGTTGTATTAGCAACTCTCCATCTGCCCATCCCCAAGTCAATTGATGAAACACAGCAATGCAGCTGGGATCTCAGACCCTCTCCCTCCTTGTAGAGACTTCACTGGAGCTTAAGGGTTTGGGTTGGCGGGCTGTCATTGGAAGCCCTCTCACTTCAGGGTATATGGAGTGTGCATACGTGCCCATGGGTTTCTTCGGGTCCACAATGGAAACGAGTGTGAATCCAAGATCTCTTAGCGGGGATGTTCCTCTCATGTAGTCATGATTAAAGGACAGGCAGGAGTTCAGTGGATACAATTCCCATCAGGTGGGTTCAACCCCAAAACAATGTAGTGGGCAATAGCTTAGATGCGGAGTAAAATGGGTAACCTCACACCCAGCTCTGTGCCACTCTCTACTTGCATGTCTCCGCAAGATCTCATTGATAGTTGCCCATTTTCTGAATGGTTTCAGGCAGCCAGCCAAACCTGATCTCTGCCACATGAAGGTACCCCAGTGGAGAAACGTCAATTCACTTCCCATTGACACACAGCTTTACCTCTGTGTAAGGGTTACATTTCAAGTTGGTGAAGGAAGCCTCCAACCCCTCTAATTGGCATCAATCATTAAAACAAAACCTATGGGGCAGCTGGGCACAATGGATAGAGCACCAGGGGATGGGATGACCTTGGGTTCAAATATGGCCTCAGACACTTCCTAGCTGTGTGACCCTGGGCAAGTCACTTACTCCATTTGCCAAACACTTGCTTTTATTTTTTTTTAAACCCTTACCTTCCATCTTGGAGTCAATACTGTGTATTGGCTCCAAGGCAGAAGAGTGGTAAGGGCTATACAAGACACTTACTCCATTTGCCAAGCACTTGCTTTTCTTTTTTTTTTTTAACCCTTACCTTCCATCTTGGAGTCAATACTGTGTATTGATTCCAAGGCAGAAGAGTGGTAAGGGCTAGGCAATGGGGGGGGGTGTTAAGTGACTTGCCCAGGGTCACCAGCTAGGAAGAGTCTAAGACCAGATTTGAACCCCAGACCTCTCGTCTCTGGGCCTGACTCTCCATCCACTGAGCCACCCAGCTGCCCCCAAGCCCTTGCCTTTCTGTCTTGTTGTTACTAAGTGAGAAAGGAAGAATAAAAAAAATGATCAACCTGAGTGAAGAGAAGAACAGGAGGAATAGAACGAAAGGGTATGTTTTTCCTGGATGAGTGAACGTTATTGTTAGAGGACAATTTTGTTGTGGGCATTAAGGCTTTCATTTTCAATTCAATTTTAGAAGTCATTGCTTAGTTCTTAGGCACTGAGTACACATAGATGAAAACCATTGCATTCCATGCCACATGGGTATTGGTTGAAGGAACTAGGGATGGTGAGCCTGGAATGAAGAAGATAGACAATACATCTGAAATCAATTTCAAGAATTTGATGGGTCTCATGGGAGAGAAATTAGGTTCATTTTGTTTAGGTCCAAAGGACAAAAGGGGGAGCAATATGTTACAGAAGAATTTAGGATTGACGATGAAAACACTTCTTAATTATTCAAACTATCAAGGAGCAGAGTGGGCCAATTCAGGAAGGGATGGGTTTCCCTATGCTTGAAGCCTCTGAGGAAAGGGTTCAATGATTGTGTGTTGGGATTATTGTTATTACTTTTTAGGCATGGATTGGACTAGATGGCCTCTCAAGTCTCGTATAACGCTAAATTCCATGGTTGGGTGACATCTTCAAAGGGACCGTGGGGAACTAGAGATATTGCTCAGGAGGGTGCTGTTACGGTGCTGTGTCAATCAGGGAGTGGACAATATGAGGTAGAGAAGGGGGTTTTTACCTAAAGGGCGAGGAAAAGTATGGATCAGAAGGAAGAGAAAAACTGGTGGTCCCAATGGAAGATGAGAGGGAAGTCTAGTTGAAACTATCTTTAAGGTACAGGTGTATGGCTTTAGGGGCAACAAGTTGGTGAGATAATAGGGCATCATAGGGCAAGAAATGGACCATTTTGATCAGTGTGGACACTGCCCCAGGGTTGGGGCAAGCCAAAAATGACATCGATTTGCATTACTAACCGAGGATGAGGGGAGGAAACTCAGAGGCATCGCTGTGATTTTGCTGGCTTTCCAATGAGATCTTAAATCTGAGTACATGTCTTATGACTGAAACAGACTGGGTACACCAGCAGATTCTCCAGATAACAAAGTATTGTCATAGAAATGTCTTAAACTAGCCCACACTCAGCAAAGAGCCTGGAAGTAAATTGAGGGCTCGCAAATGGGGGAATGGTTGAACCAATTATGGCAATGGTTGTTGCTGATCTACTAGAAATGATGAATGTGAAGAGTTCAGAGAAACATCGGAAGAGCTGTTTGAACAGAGGATGAGGAAATTCAACAGTACTAGGGAAACAATGGGCACAATGATCGCAACAATGTAAATGGAGAGGGCAAACAATAAAACTACCTTCTACGCAATTATTCGGACCACATTTGCCACCCCCATCCCTCACTGAGCCAATGCTTCCTTTCAGGGATGCCTTATTTTACCAGTGCCCAGGGCACATTTTTAAAAAGCTAGTCTTGGTCCACCCTCAAATGAACCCTTACCAGTGCTTAAAGGTCTTATTTATCATTGAGCTGTCGTCTTCAGCATCTATTTCTATGCTTCTATTTCCTAGAACATCTCTTGATTCTTTGGGGAGCAGTGAATCATGCTCATTTGAAAAAGCATGCGATGTTGATGGCAAGAGGGGCAGAAAAAAGCAGCCCCAGTTGGAGAATAAAATCGTGAAGAATGTTCAGTTTAACCCACCACACACTTGGTAAATCCCTCCCCTCCCAGAATGTGCAAAGAACTCTTCTAGGTACTAAGAACCCAAGAGTTTGCATTCTATTAGAAATGATACAGATATCTGAGTAATGTAATGCTGTGAATTAGGAAGAGCTGAGTTCAAATCTCACCGCGGAAACAACTCAACTGTGTCACCCTATGTTAGTGGCTGGGTTTCATTTACCTTTTCTGTAAAATGAAGGAGTTGGAACAAATGGCCCTCAAAGACCCTTTTCAGCTACAGATGTATAACATGTTTGCAAGGCTCAGATGAGGTGAAGCAATGATGAAAGTAGTTAGCTTTTTTGTGGGGTTTTAACATTTGCTGAGCCTTTTACAGATATTATCTCATCTGATCCTGACAACAACCAAAGGAAGTAGATGTTATTAATATCTTCATAAGAAGAAGCTGAGACAGACAGAGTTTAAGTAACTTGCCCAAGGTCACTTGACTAGTAAGTGTCTGGGACTAGATTTGAACTCTTGACTCTAGGTGAAGCATTCTATCCCATTCTATACCACGGGACTGCCTTAAATATAAAGTATTTTATATACCTTACATCTCTATCGAATTGGGTAGAGAGGGATTTTTGAAGGTGGAGGAAAACATTAGAAACAGGCAAAATCAGAGAATCCTTCCTGAAGGAGGTGTGAGCCGAGTCCCACCACCTACTAGAGCCTGTGACATACTGAAGTTAAACAAAAAGGAAAGCTCTTACCGTAGAGTTATTAGCTATCATTACACAGAAATCCTGGGTTCCTCGAAACTACCTAAAGGCAAAGACGTTGCCTGTCCTAGAAAAAGTCCAGTCTAGGTCATGTGCTTGTAGACCTGGCGGTTACAGATAGAGAAACAGGCTGACCAGTGATCAGCCTGATCCCCAGAGGTGCGCAAAGTCACAGGCAGTCACCCAGGTGCCTTTGTGCCTTCCGAGAAGATGAATTTCCTCCTGGGAGAGAGAGGAAGATAAGACTGTGTAAACAAGAAAGAAGGCGATGCAACCACTGGGGCTGTCCAACAAGACCTTCTTATCCACGAGCCAGGAAGTTGCGTTGTGCATCCCCCGGGCATGCCAGGTATAAGCCTCCTGCCAGCTGGATGCAGGAACAATTGCTGGACTGGCAGGTGGTGATCAAGATGCTAATCAATGGCAGGGACATAGTGAGCAGGACTCCCCGGGCGCAGGGCTGGGCTGCCTTCCACTTAGCAGTTAATCACCTCCTTATGGAATCGAGCGGAACCTTCTTACGTCTGCAAGCAAGACTTTTGCCCAAAGAAGGAATTAGCAGTTAGAGAAGTCCCTGATGGGGTATCGCATCAGCTCTTTGGAAAAGGAAGGGATCGACTCTTCGTCGTCTAGTCCGATGACTCCTAAGCGATGCCCGTGAGCTTGTTTTCAGAAAGAATTGGGCAGCTAGCGGTGCCTCGATAGAATTGGCTTCCTTTGTAATACGGAATGTAGCTGATTTGATGAGGTTCCAGCCATTCTTCTGGGCAGGGCTCAAAAGGTGTCACCAGGCTGCTGCCCAAAGGGTCCAGGACACAGAGAGGATGAGAAACCCTTCAGTCGTGGGGAAGAAGATCAGAGGTCGGGGATTTCTTCTTCTTCTTTTTTGCATAGAAAATGTTTTATTGTTCCTTAAAAAGGTTCAGAGTTTGTTTGGAATCAGGCTGCAAACCTCCCAATCAGTCGGACGTCTCTCTTACCATGCCGATCTGGCTTCAGCTAGCAATGCTTCGTCAAATTCAAAAGAAAACCCTTTTAATTTCACACTCACACACGCACGCACACGCACACGCACACGCACACACATGCACATGCACACGCGTTCTGAGAATAGCTAACATTAGTCTGTAGTTCAAACCCCCAAAGCGGGCTAATATTGACTATAGCTTTAGACACGCTTCTCAGTAGACAAAGCCAGGAACACTCTCCTAACTCAGGTAGGCACTGCTGCTGCTGCTCACTGTGCTGCCCTAGCTCTTAGCAACGATGGAAATCCAAGCTTCGGAGATGAGATATTTCAAGGAAGCTCAGAGACTCTCTTGCCCAGTGGTTTACCCAAAGCCTCACCCTAGCGAGTGTCTCAGATCTCCTGACGGCATGTCCACATCATCTCCTGCATCCTTCCAAGGGGCTGATCCATCTAAAGCAGGCTGGAATCCAACAGGGGTAGCAGGCAAGGCAATGCCATGAGGAGCAAGAAGAAAAGGCAAGGCTGCATGATGGGAAAACCCACAATTTCAAATACTTGAGGCTCGTGGTGGATTCCAAACCCCAGAGGAATGAACAGTGTAGTGCTGGCAGTGAGTACGGGCCCCTCATCACCCAGGGCTTGGACTACTGAAATGTCCTTCTGTTGGTTACCGTGCCTCAGGTCAGGCAGGCTTCCAGTCCGCTCCATTTGGCTGTCAAAATGATCTTCTGGTGTGATCACGTCCCCCCCCCCCCCACTCTTCAGAAAGCCCCAGCGGCTCCGTATCCCCTCCAGGAAGGTCTGCCTGGCTATTCCTCACCTGGTCTCCAGCTTGCTCAAATCAATATGCCCTCATCCAGGATCACTAGACTTCTTGTGGAACCTTACACTTCCAACACCATGCATCTTCCCATTCCTCGCCCCCATGGCCCGGCACCCCAGGCTCCCTTCAAGTCCCAGCTAACATCCCACCTTTTACAGGAAGCCTTTCCTGAACCCTCGTAATTCTAGGACTTTCCTTCTGCCAACTACCTCGGATTGTCCTGTCTATGTCTCATCTGTGAACGGTTATTTGCCTGTCGTCTCCCCAGTGCACTGCGAGCTCCTTGAGAGCAGAAAAGGTCTTTTGCTTTCCTTTCTATCTCCAGAGCTTAGCACAGCAGAGGCGTAAGAAGTGCTTCTTGGCTTGACTTGCTATTATTTGAATGTGTTCATGACAGGAGGGTATATGAATAGGAAGATAACCCAAGAGAGATGGGAAATAATTCTTCCTCTACACTTGACATTATCCAGGCTCTCCTTTTCGGGCCTCTGAAGTATAAGATAATGTGGGGGAATCAGAGAGGACCAAAGGACATCAACCAAGATTCTGACTGGGGAGGGGAAGGTCTTAGGAGGAGCGACGTGGATCTGCTCCCATCCATGCTTCAAAAATGGAGGATTTTAAGAACACAATCAACGAGGCATATGATTACCCCTCTGTGCCTTAGGAATTTGAATCAAGACAAGGGGCTGTAGAGTTAGATCCAGAAAGGACCTGGAAGTTACCCAATTCATCCCTTTACCCCATTGGGAGAAGGGGGTCAGAGACATTAAGTGATTAGTCCAGGGTCATACGGTAGGTCAATCAACAAACATTTATTAAGCATATACTATGTGCCAGGCACTGTATGGAGAGCCAAAATAAAAAAAAAATGCTCCCTGCTTCAAGGGAAAATGAAGAATTAAGAGGAAGCTGAAAAGTAGAGGAAATAGAGAAAAGGAAGATAAAATGGAAGAAGACCAGAGGAAGGCAGGGAATAGAATCAGCTCTTCCTCATGCTAAGTCCAGGGCTGTATATATTCTACTGTGTTTCTTCTCAGTTGAAGT
This sequence comes from Monodelphis domestica, assembly GCF_027887165.1. Lineage (NCBI taxonomy): Eukaryota > Metazoa > Chordata > Mammalia > Didelphimorphia > Didelphidae > Monodelphis > Monodelphis domestica. Next base: position 307,907,920 of record NC_077231.1, read on the forward strand.
CCAGCCAACCAGCATTTCTGAAGGGAGCACGGTGTATAGAGAACAGTGAAGAGAGAGCTGGCCTACAAGGCAGGGGATCTGGGTTAGAGTTCTGCCTCTTATATATCCCCGGCTAGAGGACTTTGGACAAATCATTTGATTTCTCTCTTATTTGGAGTATCCTACTTATCTGCTTTGCCAAGGGATTTCCTCATCCAGAATTCTTTAAACAAAACAAAATAAAAAAATACAAAAATGGTGTTTGCTGTCAAAGAGCTTCCACTCTTTGGTATCAGTAGTCGGTCTTCTACTATAATTGCTAGGGCTGAACCCCGTTCAAGTCCTTTACGTCCCCCAGGCTCCAGGCCACTCTCTAGGACTAGGAATGCCATTTGCCAATGTGCACAGGGAGGGCCACGTTCCTCTCTGGCAGGTCCTTCAACCAATGAAATCAGGGACTTAAACAAAAACCAGATCAAAACAAACCAAAACAACCAGGAACTGCTGCTGAGGCCAAATCATTCATTGCTGTGCCAGACGGAGAGCTCTGACTGTCTCCCAACTTAGTCTGGGCTGGTCCTCACACAAAAAGCCGCTCGCTTCATCCTTCCCCAGGCTCCTCCTGGGCTCCGTGAGCCAAGGGCGAACAAAGGGAGGCTAAGAGGTTTCAAATGTCCCCACCTCGTGCAGCTGCTTTGGGGACGTGGAGACCTTGGTGGGAAGAGTAGACCAGCCACCAAGGCTGAAGACAATACTTTATTACTCTTCATGTAAATGCCAACTAGCTAGGAGACGCCATATTGGTGGAAGGGTGGTTTAGAGAAGGGGCAGGGGAGGGTAGCAGGGTGAGAAAGGGGGTCCTGTCCAGAGAAGAGCTGGCCTCTGATGAGATGAAGGGACTTCCTTCTAACAAGAGATGTTTTTAGGGTAACCACACCATGATCCTATTATCATATATATATAAACATATATATATATACACACACACATATATTTATCTCGTGGCCCCTAATGTGGCCATTGCTAATGGAGAGATAGTAATTTCTCGGACTTGGATTATATTGTATATATATATATAATTTTGGCAATGTTGGGGCCATAACCACCATCTACTCAACCAGCTTCTTAATTAATGAATTACGCATGGCTTCTTAATTTGGGGGGTTCTATGAACTGTAAAAAAATTATTTTGAGGGGCAGCTAAGTGGCTCAGTGGATAGAGATCTTGGGTTCTAATCCAATCTCAGATATTTCCCAGCTGTGTGACCCTGGGCAAGTCACTTAATCCCAATTGTCTTGCCTAGCCCTTACTGCTCTTCTGTCTTAGAACTAGGACTTAGTATTGATTCCAAGATGGAAGGGAAGGGCTTAAAACTTATTTTGATGACTGTATTTTAACAGAATAGATTTTTTTGGTAATCCTTTCTATTTTATTGTATGCTTTGAATGACATGATTCTGAGAAGGACTCCATGGACTCCCTCTATGTACTGCCAAAGGGGCCCAGAACACAAAAATGGTTAAGAAGCTTTGGATTAATGGATCTCTCCAAGGAAGATGCTGCCAAGTTGCTTTATAGCTTCAGGTAAAGGAAAAGTATGATTGACTAGTGGATGAATGAAAATAAGGAGAGAAAAAAAATCCAGCAATAACCGTCAGGGAAGCCTTCATAAATTATTAATTAGAAATCTGTCTCAAACTTCACCATCTACTTCTTTCGGCTGGAAAAATAGAGCTGTGAATCACGGGCAGAGCCATGATCTGAATTCACCTTTCGAAAGCTCCACAGCTGACAGACAGCCAATCTGTTAAGCCCCAACAGCCCCAAGAAGCTCGGTTTGCTGGGAACACGTGAACATCCCAGTTCACGCCTTCATCAGCCTCATGCTTCGGGTGAACAGAACTGAGAGTAACTTTCCCAGTTTTGCTGGTTGGCCTGCATGGACCATCCATGATAAGTGATTCTTCTGCCTCAGGAGACCTGCGTCATACCCCATCGTGGGCTCAAAGGTCAGCCCTTAAAAGGCTGCTGATTTCCTCCGAATCTTTAGGGTTCCATTTATCATCTCGCGGCTCCTAATGTGGCCATTGCTAATGGGAAGCTCGTCATTTCTAGGGCTTGGATACCTGAGCAAAGATTCAGTCACAGATCCATTTACGGCCAACAGATAACCTTGGCTATCTCCCATTTATTAAAAATAACTTTCTTCGTGGTTACTAACTCATTACTAAATGAGACACTGAAGAGAATAGTGGTTAGTGCTAGGAGCCTTTGTTCTGCCTCTGACACGTACTGGTTGAGTGATCGTGGACCAGTCTTTGCCCCAGACAACTTGAAGACTCTCAGGCTATCCGAGATACGCATCTGTCATCTGGGCTCAATTGAGCCATTGGCAGGAAAGAAGAAAAACAGATTGGATGGTACAGATCCGAGGTCTCAATTCCATGATTCTTCTTCATTTAAAAAAAAACACAACATTTTTGTTTTTAGTATCTGTGTTGGGCCAGGGATGGGAGGGATGAAATCGCCTTCTTTTAAAATGGAAATCCATCCGAAATGGCAATGGACAATTCTATTTATGTTCTTGAAATGGTTTTTCTTAGTCACCGCTTTGCTATGACAATCACATAAAGACAAGCAATCCCAAATCGTTGCTCTTCACAAACATCTCTTCCATTTCTGAGTGTGAATCAGAATGATTTCAAATTCTTCCTTAGATCCCGGGGGCAGAGCACGTCGGTCAGCTGTGGGTCAGTAATGGGCTTGGTGCTTGAAGACATTAAGATTTAGCTTAAAAGGAATCACCTGGAGGGTGGGCACAAGTCAGGATGTCATGGAGGGTCCAGGCATAGGTCAAGAGTTGAATATTTTCCATGCTGTTAGTAATAAGGGGGAAGAGTAGAAGCTCCAAGGATCATCTCTCTAGAGGCAGAAGAAACCTTAGCCAACAAGCTAGAATAGCCTCCCCATTTTATAGAAGAGGAAGTGGAGGTACAGAGAAGTTAAATCATCTACCAAGAGTCACACAGCTCCTAAGGGTCAAATGTAGGATTCACACTCAGATCCTTTGATTCCAGAGTCAGCACAACTCTTCCTCAGTGAATTACCTAGTATCTGGCACACAAAAGGAAATTAATGAATGGTGGCTGGTTGACATTGGGACTGGCAAGATTTTGGGGGCTGGAAGAGCAAAGGTTCATCATCTGAGAGCTGGAAGTGATGTTCAAAGTGATCGCTTCTAGCATTTTCATTTTACAAATGAGAAATTTAGGCAAAGTAAGAAGAAGGGACTTGACTTGCCCAAGGTCACAAAGCTAGGATGTGGTCAAGTGGAATTTGAGACCAAATCTTCTGCCTCTGGACACAGTGAAGTTTTCACTGACTGTTTGGTCCTTATTATTTGAATCCAAAAAATGAGGGAAAAAAGGTGGCGAATGTTCCTGATACCCTGATTCCACAAATGATGGACCAAAGCTCAGAATGTGAGTTGTCCGGGAGCAAAGCTTGTCAGGGTCCATATGGGAACCAATTTCCAGAGGAGCACCTGAAGCCCAGAGATGTTGGGGGAGTTGCCAAGGATCACACAGCCAAAGTCAGGGTCACTCTTGAACCGAGTATCCTCATGCTAAGCCCAAGGTGTTCCCAGCTCACCAAGCTGAATTTCAGGGAAAGCGAGGGAAATAGTCACCTTCTCTTGGCTCGGGATTGGTTAAGGGGACAGCTGGGTGGTGTGGGCAGCTCAGGGAACTGCTGCTTTACCAACAAATACTGGGCTCAGTTATTGGCTAATAATGGCAATATTTAGATATAAGCAAAGCTATATATATAAGCTATTAGAGCGAGCATTTTCATAGTTCTTTAAGGTTTGCAAAGTGCTTAATGCAATTTTATGGAAAAGGAAACTGAGGTTGAGAGAGATTAAATGGATTGCCTAAAGTTAGTAAGTATCTGAGGCAGGATACAAACTCCAGCCTTCCCGCAGCCAAATGTGGCATTCTAGGCTACCCTCTTTGGCTTCCTCCATTGGAGGGCAGGTTCTGGCTTGGGTCCAGGCATCTTCTGTTCTTATTCCTAGAATCTTTTATTTTTAACTTTATTTTCTGTCTTAAAAACATGTCTGAGACAGAAGGGCAAGGGCTAGGCAGTCAGGGTTAAATGATTTGGCCTGGGGAACACAGCTAGGAAGTGTTTGAAGCCATATTTGAACCCAGGTCCTCCCAACTCCAGGCCTGGTGCTCTATCCACTGAGTCACATAGCTGCCCCTTCTTCCAAGCACCTTTCTTGCTTGTGACTGACTTCTGACCGTAGCTGGTTATGTTGTTCCTACTCACTGCCTTTTGGTTTCTGCTTCCTCTGAAGATGTCTGGAGAGACACGATTGTCTCCTGAGATTTGTTTCTTTTCCGTAGCCTGCCTTCTTCTACTCACTGGCCTACTGCCTGTACCTACCCTGGACTTCCTGTTCCAAGATGGAAGCCCCAAGATGATGCAGGGATCTCATCCTTGCATCTTGAGTGCAGTGGAAACAATGCTGAGCTCAGAATCAGAGGACCTGAGTTCAGATCTTAGCCCTGTAACTATCTGTGTGACCTTGGATAAGTCACCTCTCTGGATCTCAATTTCCTTACCTGTAAAATGAGGGGTGGGGCTACATGAGATGCCTCTGAAGTTATTACTAGTTTAAGAGCTTGGGTCTATGGTTCTCTGGTCCTATGACTTCAAAGGTCCTTTCACTATCTTTAGACCCATGATTTGAAGAAAGAATGTGTCAGTCCATGCATGTTGATACGCAATCCAGAGCCTACAGCTCTTCTGTGCATTTGAGGAAGTTGCACTTCCAGTTAAGGGGTGTGGAGGGCAAAAAGGACATTAAGAGGGAAACTCGAGAGTATCCAGCAGAGGGAGGCTGGGCTAGTGAAGGGTCTCAGGGTCATGCTTTATGAGCATTTAATGAAGGAAGAGGGGATCTGAGGTCTGGGGGAGAGAAAGCTTGAAAGTGTCATGATGGAGTCACACATCATGGTCTGCTTAATCCCAGGGGAGAGATCTGAGAATAACTGTCAAAGCTGTCAGGAGAAAGGTTTAAGCTACATATTGGGGGTGGGGTGGGGCAGGGGGAGACTTCCTAACAATTATGGCTACTCCAAAGAGGGATGGAGTACTTAGGAAGGAGATTTCCCTCATTGACGGGACTGCAAGAAATGAATAAATGAAAAAAGCATTCATTGAGCACTCACTACGTGCTAAGTCCTGGGGATTCAAACAAAAATAAGCAAGATGGCCCCGGTGCTCAGCAATCTGACAATCCTATTCATTGACCACAATACTCTGTCAAGGAAGAAGGTCTGATGCAAACCTTGGATCAGAGAGAGTAAAGGGAAACCAAATCAAATTCTAGACTTTATATCTCCTTTTTTTTTTTTAAACTTTCTATGACTACCTTTATGGAGAGTCCCTGGTGGGTTTTTAAAACAATGTGCATCCTTCCATCCATCCATCCTTCCTTCCTTCCTTCCTTCCTTCCTTCCTTCCTTCCTTCCTTCCTTCCTTCCTTCCTTCCTCCCTCCCTCCCTCCCTCCTTCCCACCCTCCCACCTCCTGGTGGGTTTTTAAAAACAATATGTGCATCCTTCCATCCATCCATCCATCCATCCATCCTTCCTTCCTTCCTTCCTTCCTTCCTTCCTTCCTTCCTTCCTTCCTTCCTTCCTTCCTTCCTTCCTTCCTTCCTTCCTTCCTTCCTATCTAATCCAGACTAGAAGTGCAGCCACCACTCTCAGCCTCATCCCAGTACTGATTGGCACGAGCCTTTTGACCTGCCCTGTTTCCAATGGTGGGGGGATTCACCCCTTCTTCGATAACTTGGTGGCTTTCCCATCGCCTACTCTCAAGCTCACCATAATGATGCCAGACTTCATGAAAACAGCCAACTGTGTCAGCGCTCCTCAGCTCAGAACTCTGGAGTTCAAGAGAGCCACCAGTCTTGGTCTCTCCAGCCCCAAAGATGACAGGTGGGTAACACCTCTCTTTGTAATTAATTCCTCTGTAATTAGTGCTTTATACTAGAAGTTCCCCTGGCAGAATTCAATATTCTACATGCGTCTTTTCCGTCAAGCTGTCCCCTTTGGCGTTGTGGTAGGGGAGAAGAGGGTCCCTCTGCTGCTGGGTCTATCCAGGGATGCTATTTCTGCATGGGGGGACATGAAAGAGAGCTGAGCCTCAGAAGCTGCCTTTTCCTCTCTCAACCCAAATGCTCTGAAGTTAACACAGTCAGCACAAGAGGGATCCTGTATTCTCTGCACATTTCGGCCACCTCTGCCACCAGAGATGTGCGAGAATGTTACCATGGACATGGGCAGGTCACTTAGCTCTGGGGCTTTCTGAAAAGGAAGAATGCAGTGGATGTGACAGTCAGTGTTACCGTCAAGAAGATTTCAGTCTCACAGGATCAGAACCTAGTCTTACTGTTCACATACTTTACAGCTCTGAGATCGGGAAGGGAACCTGCAACCCCTCATGCTACAGATGCCCAGTGCTGGTATCAATTCAATTTAAAAAGCGCCTACTGTGAGTCAGCCCCCATGGCTGTATATGCCTGGAGAAAGCTGGTTGTTAAAAATGAGGGGGATCATTCTTCACAAATCACAAACACCCCAAATCAGGGACAGATTTACTGTTCGATGGATTGTCTAGATATAAGAAAGGGATGAAGAAAATCTAAATAATGAAGTTTCTTCCCCAGAGTCTCTCTCCACACGAACAAAATCATAGATCCAGACTTTCAGCCTCCTTTCATATAATTTTTTAACTTAAACATTTTAGTAATGATTAATAAGGCACACATACACATTTTAACCCTTACTTTCTGTCTTAGAATCATTATTAAGTATGAGTTTCAAGAGAGATGAATGGTAAAGCAATTGGGATTAAGTGACTTGCTCAGGGTCATACCCTAGGAAGTGTCTGAGGTCAGATTTGAACCCAAGACCTCCAGACTCTACACCTGGCTCTATATCCACTGTGCTACCTAGATGTCCCAGAATAAGAATATTCTAATCAACTTAATCATTCGTATTGACACTGATGGGAATGGAAATGTCTTCTCCAAACTGGAATTGGACAGGAGATTCATTTGAATTAATTACTTTTTAATACAGGAAAAATAAAAATAAAAAGCAATGTACCAGTTGATCCCAGCAGACTAAATAAGAGAATCAGATTCAGGATAGGTCCTGAACAAAATGTACTCAAAGGATGACAGGGGGAGTCAGTGGGCTGCTCTCGGGTTTCCTGGGATTTTAAAGAAAGCTGGATTTTTATGTTTGCTTAAGAAAAGAAAAGCCTTCCTGACTCCCTCAGTGTTTGCTTAGAGGCATGCATGTCATTGAGCCTCATTGAATAGATGCCCTTTGAGGGTAAGGAACTGTTCTTCTCTTCCTTGTATCCCCAGCAATGAGCCCCGCATTTCAGTCCAATCAAGTGACCCTGGAGGACTGCCACGATTAGTAAATACGTCATCACCCAAACAGAACAAATTGGCAAAGGCCTCTGGGATCTGCCTCTGTCATGTTCCAAATAGAGTTCATGAGCGTTCATGAGGCCTCGGAGGATTGGTAGCGAGCATGAGCAAAGACGTGGTGGGCTGCTGATGCAAAATCAAACTGACACTGTCGGTGGGGCCAATGTGTAGTTTTGTTCCGCATCAATTGTCTTCTGTTGTTATAAGGGAAAGTTCTCCTGGATAGGAAGTAAGGGGGAGGGGAGGGGGATTCCTTTGGAAATGGCAATGATGTTTTTAAAAGGGTATCAATAAATATTTCTTTTAAGCATTTCCTAAACTATTCAAAATGAAAATGAAAACAAGAGACCTGGCTATTGTTTCATTCACATTGTAGGTGATTACAAGCACCAGACATTGAGGAGGAAAATCTCATCAGTCCAGGGAAGGCTGAAGAACAGACTCGTAATGGGCTTGTAAAGACTTTTGAATTGATGGAATTCTTTAGTTCATCCTTGAGGCTGCCTCCCAGATTGACGAAAAGGTTGAAATAGGGGATCTCCAGAGAGAGGCAATGAAGAACATGAAATATTTGGTTTTTAAGTTTTGCAAAGCACTTTTGAGGATGAAATGCTCCACTCTCCCTTCTGTGAGCTGTGGCCAGCTGTCCGTTACTGATTCCCAAGCCAAAGTTGGTTAGCATTTAAAAAGAACACAGGACAGAGGAATACAAATGATTAAGATGTTTCACTAGAGATAGCATGCCATCCAGTGTTAATGGGAATCAGGCAGGAAGATCGCCAATATCAATACAGGGCTGGCAATTGATCACGGTTAACGAGAGAAGGAGAAGCGTTATAATACTGACCTCCCGAGGACAGATGATTCTCTTGGGTCTTGGTGCTTCCTGCTGCAACTGATACACTGCCAAAGAGAAAAATGCACTCTGTGATCATTAGCCATTGGTAACACGTACATTAACATACACTTAGAGTCTTCTACACAAATGCTCCTCAGAAACTAAGAATGCACTTTTTTTTTTTAAAGAGAGAAAGATACAGGTACCTCCTTAGATCCCAAGAATCAGGTCATTTATATGGAAATTAGTCACTGAGAACATAAACTGGCCAAATTGATTTTTTTTTATTCTTATGAGACTGATTTAGTTGGGTAATTGTTACTGGCACTATTCATTTTTATGGAAGTCTAACTATGATTGAAAATGTTCTGAATATTTTAAAGATGGAATATCACTGGGGAAATACCTAACTGTAAGAACAAATGACAGGATTCTTGAATTTAAATGTAAACACCAGAGGTCTTTGGACTGGCCTGACAAGGGTGGACATGAAAAGAAGTATCATTCTCTATAGGCATTTACAAAGGCTCATCAGAGGTCTTTCTGTGAATGAGCAAAACATGGAGCCTTTTCTTCTTTTTTCCTGATATCTTTCCATTTTTGTGAGGCGTATCACCATGGCTTTTCTTCCACTTTAGCATTTCCCATTTCCCTCTCCACCTCTTTCTATTTCTCTTCCTTTCTTCTTTTCTGATCTCAAAGACTCTTGATAATAGCTTTCTTCCACCTGTTTTCAAGGCAAACTTTCAGATTATGACAGAATTGAGCAGAGAACTCGTGGACTGAAAACCAATCTAGCTAGCCTGTCACTGTCAATGTGCCTTTTGCCATTATTTCAATTATTGAGGTCTGAATGAGCCTTGGTTCTCCTGCAGGGCCACAATTCTGCTTGCTCGTACAGCAAAATCACAGCCCCAGATTGGTACCTTTAGATCCCACCACCTCCAGCAAATTAACAATAGGAGGATTGAAGGAAATTTGTGACTTCTTTCTGCATCTCGATAAAGCAAAGTTAATTAGTGTTGTAATTCACATCAAGCTAAAAATCCATCTAAGTGGACTACTTCACGAACCCTACTGGAAAACAAATAGAAAAAGGGTTGATTTTAGGAAAACCCCAAACTAAAAAAATGCTTCAATAAATGGGAAGGGGTCTCATTGTTGCATCGAAAAACATCTGAAGGTTACAGGGTAATTTTGTAATCGTGGATTATTTGCATTCATAGCTTCAGCTCCTTACTCCATCTGTCTTGGCTCCTTTAAAGCAGACCCTATTCATTTTGGAGAGACTGACATTTCTGTGCCTCTGAGATCTCCTATTTGTGGGTGCCCCCTTTACTGTGGTATGATACAAAGCATCCATGCCTTCTCATCCTCTAGGATTATTGTTCAGGTCATCTCCTAAATCCTCTGATAGACTAGAGGTTCCATTGAATCTATTTAAAATGTACGTGGTCCGAATGAGCCAACACCATGCATCTTCCCCTTGAGGGCATGGTAATTTTACCCTCTGAGCCTCACCAACTGCCTGGCAGTACTATATTGTAGTAGGTGCTCCGTCAAGGTTTGCTGAATAACTGAAAGAAGGCCTTCTTGACATATTGGAGGCTTTTCTCTGGGCTTTTATTTTTTAAACATTTCCTAGACCCCTCTGTAGCATCCGTGTGCCACAGAGCAGCTCACCTCTCACTTGTACCATGCCCATGATGTTTCCCAGCTTAATTTGTCTTCTCACACATGTTGTCTTTGGCATATGCTGAGTCTCCCACTGCCTGCTCCCCAAACTGCACCTTGGACCATCACTATCGTCCCAGCAATACTGTGTGGCTATGAATCATCTCACACTGTGATCTCTAAGAATCAGAACTATGGGTGACCTCATCACGAGGACAGAAAAAATCTAGCATTCTTAGCCATTTTAGGAGGTGCCGAGCTTTAAAGGGAACAGTCTTCCAGCTCCTAGGGATGTGCAGGCCACCTATTAATCAGAGTACATGTAGGATAGGGAGAGCCATGTTCACTTTGAGCTCAGGCAGATACGGGAACATGGGAGACCCTGGCACGGGAGCCTGCTTCCTGCAGAGGGATCTGGCCAGCTAGCAAGACCACTGTTGGCATAGAAAGGACACAGTGAGCATGGACCCTGCACGAGGAGAGTGGGCTTAGGAGCCTGAGGTTGGGGCCCCCAGATTTTCTGTGAAGGACAGTTAATTTTTTTGATACCTCCAACTCTTTGGATGGGAAGGTGGATGGAGACGTTTGATTAGAATAGGGAAAGGGGAGTACGACTGTCAGCTGGACTCCCTGACTTGGGGATGGGAATTGCCAGAAGACCCTGGAAAAGAGGGGTGGCGGCAGTTCTCCATCAGGGCAGCAAACCTGCCTTCAAAAAAGGACTGAGAACTGACACTTCTCAATGCCCAGAGGAGAAGAGAGGGCGGACATCACCTTCTCATTTGGGCAGACCAAACCCTGGGGCACCAGTGAAACAAGTCCGGTCTAAGGACTCTCAACAGGCACCATTCAAGCTTATCGATTGGTTTCCTGGTTCTGGTGTTCCAGAGAAAGAGACACAACGGTTGGAAACTCCCTGCAATGAAGATCTTATCAGGGAAGATATGAGATATAGAGGGTTCTAGGAGAGGGGGAAGAAGAGGAGTATGAGACAGAAGAAGAAGCTGGTCTGGAGCAAAAAGAGATAATTTCTAGAAAGGTGAAGGAAGAGGCTTCTTGGACTATCCCAGACCCTGCAGAATCTCGTAATTTGAATGAAGTGCAGCCACCTCAGAGTGGGGATGGAAACTAAGGGGATTTTTCCAACCAAGGAACCTGGGCTGCTTTGTGAAGGTCTAAGGTAGAGGAACGTCAATGCCTCCCTGACCACCTCCCCAGAACTACTATGCCTCCATCCCAAATTATCGTGGATTTAGTCACTTTGTACTTCTTCACTTTACATTTGGACTATTCATATTTGTCTGGGGCATAATATACGGTGTAGGAACAGAGGGATAAGGGATAAGGGAAAATGCAAACGTTGTCTCTAAAAGGGAGAGGACAATTTAGCTATGAACTCTGGGAAAAGGTTCTAGAAGGAGAAGGCACTGCAGAGGATGGTTTGGGAATTAGCACAATGGTCCTGTCCCTGAGCTGGAAGGGAGAACGCCTGCTCCATCAGCTCCTGTAACCTGACTAGTTTGGAGGGTTTGGGGCTTGGCAGATACCTAGGAGGAGATCTGGGTATCCCTGCAGTGCTGTGGACAATCTGGCTGTGGCAATTCGGCTAAGGTAAACCAAAGGCTCTAATATCTGGGACTTTGGGTTTTTTACCTAAGAGGCCAACCCCAGGCTTGGGAAAGGACTCAGTCCATTCTCACTAGCCTTTTGGGGGACAATTAAGGTTAATTGATCAAAAATCTAGAATCCTTAGTCTAGAAAGGTAGTCAGATGGTTTGGGAGTTTTAGATGAGGGAGCTGATAGGAAGGGTTTGAGAAGACCAGAAGAGCTTTCTCAGGAGAGGAGCATACGGCGGAGAGCTCTGCAGAGTCAGGGACACACTGGATCTTAACTTTCAGTTCCCTAACCTTAATAAGCAAAATAGACTTGGGTTTTCATATAGTCTCAAGGGGTTTGCACGTCACTAGCCCAGGGAAGGTTCCTCGTTGGGTTTTCCATCATCAATCCATCTGGGTCCTTCTCTATCCACATAGCTGTTTTTGGAGATACACTTCTTTTTCAGCAGTCTCTTTTGCTAGAATATAAAACTCCTCAGGAGAGGTTAGTTCCTCTGTGGGCTTGTAGCTCCAGCCCTTAACACAGTATTGGACACACAGCAGAGCTTAATAAGTACTTGTTAATTAACTGAATTTAATTCATGGCAGTAGGTCAAAGTTACCTCCTTTTTTAAGCATCTCTGTCTTCTGCTTTGTAAAAGTATAGTTATGGACCAGAGGCCAGCAGAGATGTCACACCGGGGAAGGGCGCCTTGAAACCCTCCCCCAAGTTGGCTGCCAGAAAACCCGACTGGGCTGGTTTCTGTAGATAAGCGGGTAGTGCTGAATTCTGCCTAGCGTGTACATTGTCCAACTCTCCAATAATGACATCCTGAAGGCGTCACAGGGCAGCCAGGGGGAACCTGGAGTTTGTCTAGACTGCAGCTTTTGCTATGTTGTTGACACTTGACCTATGGAAATAATAATAAATAGCTAGGAATTATAGAGAGTGGTAAGATTTGCAAAATGCTTTATAAATATTATTGTATCATATCCTCACAGCTCCCGAAACACATAAGTGCTATTATTTTTTTCCACCATTTTACAGATGAGAAAACAAAGACAGGCAGAAGATAAGGGACTTCTTTGGGGTCAAACAGGGTCTGAGGTTAGATTTGAACTCAGATCTTTTTGATTCCAAATCCAGTGTTCAATCCAATGTGTCCCCTAGCTGCCTCAAATTAACATCATCTATAGTATGATGGGATAGGGAGGGGAAAATCATTTGTAGGCATTTATATTCAGAAATTTTGAAGTCATAAACCTTCATAATTGGAAAGAACCCTGAAGGCTTTTTATTCCAATCCCTGGCTCAAAGGTTTACTTAGTCATTTTTTTCTACAAAGGCAGGACCAGAAATAATAGCATGACTTCTCAACTGCTTTAGTGTGGGCTTAAGGAGATCTCATGGGAATACTTTGGCAGGATTCTCTCAGAACTATAACTAGGGTAGCAGATGGAAGCTTTGTCTCAGGGGGTCAAAACTTAGAGACCACCGACTGGACTTTCAGCCTGAATGAAGCATAGGATGGCAATAATTAGTATAAATAAGAAGCCCTCCCTCCCTTCCTCCCTCTTTCTCTCTCTGTCTCTCTCTTTCTCTGTCTCGTGCCCTCTCTCTATCTCTCTCTGTCTCCCTCTCCCTCTCTGTCTCTCTGTCCCTGTCTCTGTCCCTCTTCACCCTCCCTCTCTCCGTCTCTCTGCCTCTCTCTCTGTCTCTGTCTGTCTCTCATTCTCTGTCTCTTTCCCTCTCTCTATCTCTCTCTGTCTCCCTCTCCCTCTCTCCCTCTTGGTCTCTCTGTCCCTGTCCCTGTCCCCCCCTCTCACCCTCCTTCTCTCCGTTTCTCTGACTCTCTCTCCCTCTGTCTCTGTCTGTCTCTCACTTTCTCTGTCTCTTTCCCTCTCTCTATCTCTGTCTCCCTCTCCCTCTCTGTCTCTCTGTTCCTGTCTCTGTCTCTGCCCCCCCCCCCCCATCATTAAGTGACTTGCTCAGGGTCACATAGCTAGGGAATGTCCGAGGCCAGATTTGAAACCACGAGCTCCCATCTCTAAGCCTTGCTCTCTATCCACTGAGCCACCTAGCTGGCCCAGTTGAACTCTTTCTCCACCAGCTCTGCTCTTCTCCCTCCCTCCTCCCTCCTTAGTTGAGGCCCAAGGTATCTCAGGGTCACTCAGTCACTGGGCTTTGTGTCCTAATGTCTTGGATCCCTCTTGTTGGGGTTCCCCCACTCTCACAGTTAGATTTGCTTTAAAAGGTTGATTGTGTGGCACCTTAATGCCGCTTTCCTTGGGCACAAAACTGCCGGTCATAGCTGTGAATTCTCGTCTAGAATAGGGACATCTCTAAGATCGAACAGACTATAACAAACAACCTCAGGTATCTTATGGGGGAGGGTCTCTCCTTTGTTCCAGAAAAGGGAGAAGAACCATTGCCATCAGATGAAAGCCTCCTCTGGAGGAGCACACACAGAAGGGGACGGGATTCAAACAGTCTCTAAGGTGGCTTCCTTCCCTGCACTTCTGTCACTAGCCTCTAAGGCCGTCTCTTGGCATTTTTGGCCCTAATGTATTCCTGAAAACCTGTCACAAGGTGGATCTTTGTAAAATTTCCCCTGGGAACGATAGAATAATTGGAATTGAATTCTTCACCAAGAATTTAGCATGAAATAAGCTATCAATTTATCATCAAGTATTTATTAAGTGCCTGGAATAAGCCTTGAAGGAAAAGATAAAAGTGTATGATCATTTAAAAGAGCAGATTATGCTCCAAGTTCTTCAGAATGGGGAGGAATGTAGAGTCTCACACTAGGCTGGCTTCTGGTCGTCAAAAGTACAAGGGAGGGGGCAGCTGGGTAGCTCAGGGGGTTGAGAGCCAGGCCTGGAGATGAAAGAACCTGAGTTCCAATTTGGTCTCTGACCCTTCACATCTGTGTGACCCTAAGCAAGTCACTTAACCCCCACTGTATAGCCCTTACCTCTTTTCTGCCTTGGAGCCAATATAAAGTATTGATTCCAAGACAGGTATGGGTTTAAGAAACAAGAAGAAAAGAAAAAGAAAATGAAGTATGAACAACAACTCTTTCCAGCATTATCCATGATTTCTTACTTCCTAAGTCCACTGGCCCATTCTTGGTCCTGATCTTCCTTGCCTTCCCTGCAGCCTTTGTCTCTTCTGGAGAGCGTCTCCTCTGCACCTCTTTGGGACACTGCTCTCTCCTGGTACTCCTGCCTGGCTTACCCTTCCTTCTTTCCCAAGTTCCTTGGTTGAATCTTCCTCCAGGTCCCACATTCACTGTGGGCATCCCCCAGGGCTCTGAGGTACTGGCTGCTCCTCTCCCTCTATATTGTCTGCCATAGTGATTTCTTGGCTCAATGATCATCCCAATAGAGATGATTCTTATATTTATTAGTCCGGTCCTAACCTCTCGTTTGACTTTCAGTTTGTCTCCAACGCCCTCTTGTATATCTTGGAACTGGATGCGCTCCCCTCCCTCCCCATCCTTCCCATCCCTCTGGTGCCTTCCCTTATCCTGGACCAATCTTGTCTGCTTTCTTACTTCTGCTCTCCCCATGATAATGCAAGATTCTTGAAGGCAGGGACCATGGTTTTGCCTTTTGTTGGGTCCCCAGCACTTAGCCTAGAAGCTGGGTGCTTAATAAATGACTGTTACTTTGGTTCTTTTAATTGCTTACATATATTGTTTATTTGAAATCTTCCGTTCCAGACAACTAGTTACAAGGGACCTCTGGGTGTGTTAATGTGAATGGTTCATTTGGATGAGCAATATCTGCTTAGTACATTGATGGGTCTGATCTCAAGCACATGGCTACTCTCTCCAAAGAAGGGCAGGCACAGAATTGGCTAGGAGGAAAGGAAGGGGATTCAGGGTGGGGCAGTGCCTACAGAAAGCTTTTCCAAACCTTCTTCTGGAGAGCAGTTAAGACAGAGAGCAGGAGGGGAGCTCATCTAATATTCTCTGTTCAGATGAATTGACTGAGGTCAAGAAAAGTGGGGTGAAGTGTTTAAGGGTACATGAGAGGTAAGTGGCAGAACAGGGAATTGAACACAGAGCCCTTGACTACAAATCGAGCCTACTTTCCATGTGTGTCAGGTTGCCCACGGAGCCTACCTTTGGGAGGGCAAACTTCCAGCTCATAATAACCACCCTTGCTGACAGCCTAAGCAAAAAATATCAAGAGTTAAGAGGGCAGGAAGCCAGACTTCACCAATCATCTGGATTTCAAGTTCCTGTTGTTTGCTGGCCAATCGCCACGGCTGGAGGGCTGGCCATAGTGAGCGACTTCGGGGGAAACGGGTTGTATTGTTCTCCATCTTTGGCTGAACTCAACCTAGTGGACAAATACTGGGTTTTGCTTCTCAGTGTCATGTCATCCATCAGGCTTTGCCTAAGTGTGCTAAAGTCAATCTGAAGAATGAATGAAATAAGGGGCTTGGGGAGAGGACCAAAGGCTTTAGGAGACGGGTTTAAATCTGGTACTCACAGTATGATTTCCATATTGGAGGCTGGTATTCTTCAGCATCTAGAATTTAAAGAGAAAGAAAGAAATCAGTCCATCAGCCGAGAGTCAAGCCGTCAACAAGTTGTCTTCTCTAGAGAAGGCACAGCCTGTGAGCAACATTTGCATTTCTGCCCCCGAAGTGAACTGCATACTCATTTACAGGGAGGTTTTCGATAAGAGGGAGAGAACGTCAACTTCAACACTTGCGGATTCAACACCATTTTTTTCCTGGCAACGTAGCACGACAGAATCAATTGCTTCCCCATTTTTCCTGGAGCCCAGTGAATCAAAAGGATATCTTCAGTAATTAACTCCAGGGTGCCCTCCAGGAAGGTTTTCTGACAGCATGTACTTGTCTTGGAATAATAAACATAGAATTCATCATCGAGCTTCGGAGCCGACCTTTTGCCCATTTATTAAGATCACAAGAAGGGAAGTGTGTGATATTTAATCTAAAAGTTTTGCAACCCAAGCAACTGAGCTGTCCAAGCAGCAGGGCTGACAGAGCCAGGACACTGACAATTCAATGGAAACTACGGTATCTCCTCGGGCTGGGTCCAACGTGTGATGTAGAGATTTCCCAGAAAACCCATCAGTAGTCAGAAGTGTCAAAGTGGAAGAATTATAAGCAAGAGTGAAGAGCTCAATCGCTATTCATCAACCTAGAATGGGGGCTGTGGAGGAGGGGAGGAGACTGCTGCTTCGATGTTGATGGCTGCACTGACAGTTCTAAACGAGATTGAACAGTCTTCTCGAGGTCATGGGAGGCAGTGATGATACACTGGGAAAAAACACCCAACTGGGCGATGGATGATGCCATTACAAATCCCTTCTGGGTTGGTTTGCACAAGTTATAATCTCTCAGGGGCTCATTTAGAGCTAGGTGACTTGGTGAATAGAGCACCAAGCTTGGAGACGGAGGTCCTGGGTTCAAATCTGACCCAGACACTACCTTGCTGAGTGACCCTGGACAGTTCACGTAACCGCCCCCCCTCCCCCCCGTCTAGTCCTTGCTGTTCTTCTGCCTTTGCACCTATACTTCATATCAATTCTAAGACAGAAGGTAAAGGCTCCAAAATAATATAAAGTGAATGAGTTAGGTCAGATGATCTTTCTTCCTGGTCAAGATCTAAGATGCTTGCAGGTCTAAGGCCAGGGTACTGTGTGTCTCAGAGATCCAGACTTGAACTCATCTCCTCTCTGTCCAAATTCAGTGCTCACTACAATGGTCTCTGCTGTTTATATTGAATGAATGCTTGTAAACAGACTCTGAACCATTGACGGGGGATGGCTAAACAAGCTTTGGCACAAGAGTGGATCTGAATGATCACAGCATGGTAAGACATGATGAATATGATACTACATACAGGAAGATGTACATGAACAAAGGGAAGTAGTAAGGGGGAATACACAGAAATACATACATACATATATATACACACATACATGCCCTACACATATGACTATAAACTAAAATAGAGATAAATATAATTTATAAAATTATTTATTATATAATAAATATAAAATAGGGATAAATATTACTGTAATGATGCTAATAGAGACCAGCTACAACATCGTTAACATCAAATGTGTGAAAATCTAGCCAATATATGCAAGATGCATTTATGTACAATATACACACCTGGGGCTAAATAAAATAACTACAGTGATGTGAATCAAGGGCATAAGTGCAACATCATTGAAACTAAATGCTTCAGCATAGATCCAAGCTTCCCCTCAAAGAAGAGACCCAAGAAAATCTGGCAGCCTGATTCTTTGTACATGTGAAGACTCCAGGTGTGGTGTGTGGCAAATGACTTCAGCCTTTTCCATCAGTTGATGGCTTTTTCCTTGGGCTCTGTGAACATTAGATTACTCCACCCTACTTAGTCTAACAAAAACAGGAATGTCTACACCCCTACGTAAGGATTAAGTATTGAGGAGGATGGCTTATGACAGACATGTGCTAGCAAATGACAAATCAGAAATAACTGACAGACCCCTTGGCTGTCCTAAGTCAAGCTTAAGCTACCATTGGTACATATGAGATGCAGGAAAGTGATGTAAAAACCATCTATATATTTCGTGTCACTTCCACTCTCTGGCCTTTTTCAGCAGAGAGGTGGCTCTGGCGGCAGCTTGCTGAGCATTTTGGCATCTTGGCGTGGTGGCAGCTATTGTCCAGTTTGGTGGTGAGTTTTCCTTGATACTATACGGGGAGAAGCTGAGTAGCCTAGTTCAGGTGAGGCATCTTGCTAAGCTCTATTGGAGATTAAGCTGTTTCTTTTGTCCATTACCTTCCAAACACTATCCTCTTAGAAAGCCTCCAATCTTCTTCAAAGACCTTGTGGTGGAGGTCTTTGAATTCCCTCTGGCACAGGCCAGGTGGGAGAAATCCTATACCCTCGTTCTCTCTCTTCTCCTTAATTCCTTCCCTCTATATTAATTAAAATCACCATAAATTTCCAAACTGACTTGGGTATTTTATTTGGAATTTTCTCTGGCAACCAAATTAATTTAGATTAGGTCATGACCCTAAAATTATCCTTACAGCTCTTGGAGCTGGCTGGGAAAGGCGTTCGGGGACAAATAGAGGCAATATAAAACTACAAGAAATCACCAAGGACTGATTGTAAGGGAACAGGATGTAAGGTTGTGTTTTTTGCTATATAGGGATGATCTGCTAAGCATGAAGAGGGAATTTTTATGGCAGCCTTTACCCAAGTTCAGAAAGTTTTGGAAACAGAGGCATGGGGGTATTGTAGGAAGTTTTCTTCCTCAGAAATACTACTGTAAAATAACCACATGCAGGGGCAGTTAAATGACTCAGTTTCCTATCTGAAGTCTAAGTGCTGCTTCTAGGGAAGAGAGGGTTTTATCCAAACAATAATAATAATAATAGCTAGTATGTATGTAGTGCTTAAAAGTTTGCAAAGTTCTTTGCAGATACTATCTCATTCAGTTCTCACAACAATCTTGGGAGGAAGGTAATATTTCAATTTTATAGGTAAGTAAATCAAAGCAGTTAAGTGAGTTGCCCAGTCACACAGCTAAGGCAGCTGAATTTGAACCCAGATCTTCTTGATTTCAAGTGCATCATTTGACATTCTCACATAAATATTCACATGCAGGACTCAGAAGTGTGTTGCTCACAGCAATCTCTTAAGATAGACAGGGCAAGTGTCATTCTCTCAGGAGGACCTGGGTTCCAGTTCAGCCTCTGACATATACTTGCTATGTGATACTAGGCAACACCAGGTAGTTTTCTGATGTTATGTCATGGAGCATGAGTTGTTCTGATTTAGTGGAAGGCATTTTTCTTTGAGGAGTTTTCTCTACCAATGGAACCATAGGTCCAGTCCCTTCCATCTCCCCCACCCCTTGCCACAATCATGGATGAGAAAAACAAGACTCAGTGGGCTCTTCAGCATCACCCCAATTCCTGTCAGGGCTCAAAGCCAGCTCGTTTGGTGTCCAGTCTGATTCTCTTGCATGACCCTTCTTATCCTTGATATCTAAATAAAGGGGCCACATTCAACACCATGAGCCAGATTTCAAGAGCCTGTCTTAGTCATTCAGCTATGGGAGACATCAGCATTCCAGACTCTACCATTGTTTACGCCATTCCCCCTTGCCTGCTAAATGCAAGACCCCTTCTCTTAGCCAAACTTGGATTCCTTTGGGATGTCCCAAAATAGATACCTGTGCAGCAAATCCAAGCCATGTATCCTATGACCAATTTATCAATTCCTACAACATATTTTTTTGCACTTTGTCTTAGTTTTGAATTTCATTGACATAAAGGAAACTACATATTTTTTCTTTTTTTTAAAACCCTTCACCTTCCATCTTAGAATCAATACCATGTATTGATTCCCAAGGCAGAAGAGTGGTAAGGGCTAGGCAATGGGGGTCAAGTGACTTGCCCAGGGTCACACAGCTGGGAAGTATCTGAGGCCACATTTGAACCCAGGACCTCCCATCTCTAGGCCTGGTTCTTAATCCACTGAGTGACCCAGCTGCCCCCTTCATATTATTTCTAAAGACATTGGGGTCTTTTACACCAGAGAGACTAGGTTTGAAACGCCGTTGTAGAATTATTGCAAAGACGCCATTCCACCGAGCTAAGCTGGGACCAAATATTGTGGTTGTTAAAGGCAACCACAGAAAAGGCCACACTTTTGCCAGTGACAACTCAGATATCTTCTTAAAAACCATATAATTTCAGGGTGGTGAGGAGCCTTAGATGCCACCAGTCAAGTGGGTTGAATGACCTCTTCTGACACTTAATACAGACTGTATGACCATGGACAAGTCATTAACCTAAGTTTCTTCCTCAATGAAAGGAAGGTGTTGGACTGATGGCCTCTGAGGTCCTTTCTATCTATACAATTAGATCCTTGACCCACCCCCCCAATGGAATTCCCAACAAGGAGTCACCCGGCTTCTGCCTGATGTCCTCAGGGATTGTATGACTCAAATGGTTTTTGATTTGGTTTTGTCCAAAGCCTGAAATCTATCTCCCCAAGTAAAGGAGGAACACTTTAGTGTCTCACATGATCCTGCTCCACCATGAATAGGGCATGGGACAGAGTCAAGAGGAGCTGGATTTGAACCCCAGCCTCAGACCCTTATTAGCTAGGTGAGCCTGGATAAGTCACTTGCTCCTTGTAAGCCTCAGTTTCTTCAACTGTTAAAATGAGAGGGATTTGATTCCCTTTCAGCTATATCTAGGGACCTAAAATCCAAATCTAGCTCATATTTAGATAGGGTTTTGAGGTTTGCGATGTACTATACATAGATTTGACCATTATCCCCATTGGAACAGATGAGGAAACTTCTCAAAGACATCTTGGAGCTCTGGCCACTACTATGGGATACTTCTAGTGATGGTGAAGGGTGAAAGACTCTTTCCCTCTTGAGATAGCACATCTTTACTTCATTATTATTAGCAGAAACCAAATTCTAACACACTCACCTCCTGCCCCCTTTTGGCCTACTCTTCCTTCTTGTGTCCTCTGAGCCAGGAAGAGCAAGTACAGCCTTCCTTTTACATGGCAGCCCTTCAAATACTCACATATCAAGGCTCACTCCCCGCTCGCTGCACAAAGCTTCTACCTTCTGTCAATTAGCCCTCATCTGGACGGTCTCTACTCCCCTCAGCATCCCAGCTGCTCTACACTGGATGTTGCTCTCCAGATGTCTCTGCTTGTCAAAGACCTTCTTCAAATGATCACGCTCGACTCTGGCTAAGTCTTTGACTTCCAGGGCTCTGTAATCTTCTTTCCTAGGACTATTGACTTATCTTATTTGCCTGGATTTGATCTCGGGTCTTTGAGCATCGAGTGCCCGTCTTGCCCTAAGTCAGCTACTACAACCATCTTGCCCTTTCCTCAGCCTCCAGCAAGGACAACTTCCTAACTTCAGTTAATGGTGGCTTCCTTGAATCCATTCTGGGATGCTGGATTTTCTCAGTAGAAAATGTTTTAATTAAACAGAGCACAAAACAGCAAAGGCAATGGTCATCAATTTTTTTTTGTATTTCCTTTTGGGAAGCATTAGCCCTAAATCATGGCATTCAAATCTCAGAACTGTAAAATGCCAAGGCTTTGAGGAACAAGAACCTAAGGCAATGGCCATCAATTGAAGGCGTGTGGAACAAATGATGGCATATAGGAATATAATGGAATACGATTGGGCTTTAAGAAACAGAGATTGGGACAGTTTCAGAGACACCTGGGAAGACTTGTGCAATGAGGAAAAGTCAAGTGAGGACCATAATAGCAACACTGTAGTGACGACCAACTTCAAGACTGAAGAACGTTGGGATCCACACAGTAATCAATCACCAGTGTTGAAGAATGCTGCCTACTTCCTGACAAGGATCTAATGGGCTAAATAGGTAGAATGATGAGCACATTTAGAGGCTTGGTCAAAGTGGTCATTTATTTTCCTTGACTATGCACATCTGTTACAAGGGGTACATTTTTCTCCTTCCTCCCTCCCTTCCTTCTTCCTTCTCTTTCTCCTCCTCCAAAGATAAAATGAATATTTGTTGGTTGAATAAATGATTTGTGAATGTTTCTGGCTTTTGTTTGACTGTCAGCTTTCTCATCAGCCTCCTTCCAATGGAGAGTATATAATGTCATAGATTGGTTAGCTGGAATTTCCATCTCTGAGTGTTTGTCCTCAGATAGGACAAAGAGAATATCTACCTTCCTATACCTTTTAAGAAAAAAAAAAAAATATATATATATATATATATAGAGAGAGAGAGAGAGAGAGTGATGCGCATGTAAAACCCAGAGGAATTGCTAGTAGATCTGTATTATAAGGATATAATTTAGTGTGAGAAGAGGCATCATGGAAAAGTGGATAGAGGGGAGGTCTTGGTCTCAGGAAGTCCTAGATTCAAGTGGTACCTCAAAGACACCCTGACTATGTGACCAATGGCCATGCCATTTAAGACTGTGTTACAAAGGAATTGTTGGTTTGTCTAGGTGGAGGCATTTTGCTCACTGGAAAAATTCATTCAGATGAAGCTGAAGATTCAAACTCCTCATTGGGAGGAAGGGGTTGACTAAGACTGACATGGAGCAGCAGCTGAAACTCTAACCAGGCTCTGAGCCCACCTATCCTCACATGCATTAATGTTCTGCCAGCTATTTTCCTCCCTCCATCAGCCAGACCCACATTTCCATCGTTGCTCTCTTGACGGCCACCAGAGAACATTTCTACTCCTTCCTCAAAGATCTGAAACCTGTAATTAGACAATGACTGCCTCTATCCCTGAAAACCATTTTTTTTTGCCTTGTAAAAGAATCTAGAATGATGCAGTCATTAGCCAAGCTTCAGTGAAGCCACAGTAATTGCCTAAAATCCAAGGATGTGCTTGACAACCCACAGAACAGAAGATGTTTGTGGAGACTGGAAGCAATTTGTCAAGAGACATTCAACAGAGACTTTTTAGCAGTATGCAACAAGTTGGAGGTCGTGGCTATTTCTCTCTCCTATGCATGGTGGTGTTCAAAAAGGGTCAAGGAGTGTCTATTCTTCGTGTGTATGTGTGTGTGTGTGCCTGTGTACACAATATAGGGAGATTTTAGGTATCATCTAGTCCAGATTCCTTATTTCACACAAAAAGAAACAGGCTAAGTGAATTGAATTGCTTAAATTTATGCAACTTAGATTTTCTTTTATATTGGACCATAAGATTGTAGATTATCAGAATTGGAAGGGATCGTAAAAGTCATTTAGTCCAACTCGACCATTTTATAGATGAGGAAATTGGGACCTAATGGAGAAGGGATTTATCTCTAGCCACACAAGGAATTGATTGATCATCATCTCTATTTTACAGATGTGAACAGTGAAGCTCCTAAATGTTAAGTGGTCAGGGGATCATAGATATAAAGTTGGAAGGCTCTTCATCGTTGAGTCCAACCTCTTCATTGTACAGAAGCGAAAATTGAGACCCAAAGTGGAAGTAACCCACCCAAGGTCACACAGGTAATAAGTGGTCAAGACAACATTTGAACCCAAGTCTTTCCTTTGATTCTAGATACACCCTTTGCAATTATTTCTTTGTTTCCATGTTGTGTAGGACCTGGGATTTCATCATTATAGAGGAGCTCTCAGTGGGGAGATTCCTTCTAGCAATGCAAATGTGTGGCAATTCTTTTAAAAATTTATTTACTTATTTTTAATATTCACATAAAAAACTATTTTGAGTTCCAAATCCTCTCCTTCCCTCACCCTTCTCTATCCATTGAGAAGTCAAAATGATATCAATTATACATATGAATTCATGCAGAAACCTATTTCCATACAATTGATACTATTAGACAACTCTCAAAGGCACTTTGATACCATTAAGTATCAGAAGTAGGACTTAAAACTGGGTCTTCTTGACTCCAAGACTCGCCCTCTATCCATTACCTCTACCTGCCTGGTAAAGCCAGTTCCCTGAGGGCAGGACCTCCAGTCCGTTCAATTTTGTATCCTCTAGACCCTACCATGAACACTCTTCACCTAGTGGCTGTCTAATTGATGCTAGATGAGTTGAATTGAATGGAAGTCAGCAGCAGAACAGAGTGATATCACAGAACCAGCATTAACTAGCTGAAGAGTGAGTCCCGCTCAGTAGATCTTAAATCTTGAACTGGACAATTAAGAGTGAGGTGGCCAGGGGTAAGTCCTTTCATCTTAGTTTTCTCATCTTAAAATGAGGATTGGAATGTCAACAGCACCCATTCACAGGTTTGTGACAAGAAAAGTGCTTGGTAAGCCTTAAAGAAAGGGCTATAGAAATGTGAATGATGAGCCTTCTCTCCTGACTCCAGGCTTTAGAGGTCTTCTAGTAATCCTGCCACCTGGCTTTCTTTTATTAAATCTACTTTCAAGTCAAGGACTCTAAAAGATGGAATTGCTTTGCCACACCATGTTTTCGGGAGACTGTAGAAAGCCATATTATCTTAACCTAATATACAGAGGTCAAAAAATGGGGTGCTAGCACTGTGTTAATCCTCAAATCCAGTAATATATCTATAACCACATTTCTGCCTAAGTCTTCTTCCAGGTATAACTTCTCATGATCCTATAATAATTCAAATGGAAATAGAAAAGGATCGAAAACAGGGGGTAAAAGGAGAGGAGAGAATTTCTCCTTTTCTCCTAGAGGAGTAATTAAAATCTGAAAATCAGGTTAACATTAGCATAATATAAAAGAGATGATTGCAGGAACGCAAGAAGTCAACCTGTACCCAGAAAATTTGTCATCAGAACCCGAAAGGTTTTAATTTCTTAGGAAAAGGAAAAATGGAAATGAAGAATGTTATAGAAGAGCAAAAATGAATATAATAGATATTCTTAGGAAGAGCTAGCTGATTAAATGTTTGCTAATAAGGTTAATTAAGTTTCTGTACAAACAAAATCAATGCAATCAAGATTATAAGAAAAGGAGAAAGCATAGAATTCTCACGGGGTGATGAGTTCAATGAGTCAAGAGCATGATAGTAGACCCATGAGAGCTAATGCAAGTCTTTGATACTATTAGAATCTTATTTCAAAAAGTGACTAAAATATCTCTACCCTTTAACCAAGGCATTCTCTTGCTAATCATATTCCCCTAGTAGCTCAAAAATGGCAAGAAAAATCCTATAATCGCCAAAATAGTCATAGCACTAGCTTTATGGTAGAAAAGACCTAGAAGCAAGTAGACATTCACTGCCTGGAGAATGACTGAACCTGTATGATACACCAATGGGAAAAAAGATAAACACAAAGAATTCTGAGAAATGTGGAAAGACATATGAACCACTGCAGACACCACAGATAGAAGGTTTTAAAAAGTGACATTGTCTCTGCCTTCAAGGTGCTTCCTGTAATACAGTATAAAGTGAAGTAGGGAATGATGGAGAGAAAGGAGAAATCTAAAATTTTATAACAAAATTTTGGAAAAGCAAACAATATTTTCCTTCTGCTAAGGGACTGATTAGGTGTCCGGCACATAGTAAGTGCTTTAACAAATGCTCATTGATTTAATTTGTTGATGTCCCACAGAGAAGTTGGCATCTGAGCTAAGAGCTGAAGAAAAGAAATGATTCTCCAGTGGGATGATGAGGCAGTGCATTCCAGGCATAGAGAAAGCTCCATGCAAATACATGGAAGTGGGAGATGAATTATTAGATATGGGCAGCAGCTAATAGCCCAGCTGGTCTAGAAATCACATTGTCCCATTCTGAGTAGAATAGTATAAAAGGAAGTGGCAGATAAGCGAAAAATGGCACATGATGTTACAGGGATCATTTGGGAGGATAAAAAGGAGTAGCCTCTGGTCTTTTCTGTTGAGCTGTCGTCCATAGGGCTATGACACTGAACCAAGAACTCTCTATCTCCTCTGGTGTTCATGATCGATTGCTGTACATGTTCACAAATGGGATGAGATGGAGTGTTCCTTGGGAAGTTGGGTGGAAACATTTTTAATCATGCCAGGAGAGCCTCATCTTGAGATGGCAGTTCTGACAACACTGGGTAATTAGCTTAATGGGGCTGGATGGGCTGAGATCCAAATGAGAATGAACAGCAGCCGCCTGCCTTAGACATTACATCCCAACTGTAAACTGCTACAGGGCTTGACACACACCCGACATTGGAGTAATCACTCTCAACATATTTTTGAAGGCAACCCATGGAGCCTCCAGCTAAGATCTCCGCAGACCTGCCTGGCTTAATTGTGTCAGGTCTCAGCAGGGAGATTATCTGGAGAACATCCAGGGGGCTAGAAGATCACCCCTGGCATTCAGCTTACCTGCTGTTACAGAGGCTAAAAGGAAAACTCCTGTGGGAATTATCTGTTATTCTTCAGCATTCATCCCCCAGAGAATGCTGACAAGTCCATGTTTTCTCTGCATTACCATCACTGTGATAAGGAATAAAGACTAGCTTATTTTTATTTACAGGATAAAATACTGACTCTTTTACCTGGCAGCTACCTGTATGCCCAGTCTGGCTCCTGGCTACTTTTCTGGATTATTTCATGTTACTCTTATTCACCTTCTCCACATCGCAAACAAACTGGACTCTTATTTCCTCTGCATCCTTTCTTCTTGCACTGCTGTCCATGGTCCCAGTCCATCCTCCAATTCTTAACTCAGTCTATTTGTGGGATAGAACTCAAATGGCCTTCAGAGATTTTCTAGTCCCATTCCCTCATTGTACATATAAAGAAAGGACTGGGTTACTTACTCAAATTCACACTGATGATCTGATGGAATTAAGATTTAAACTCAGGTCTTCGCATTTTAAAACCAATATTCTATCTACTATACTATGCTGCCTTCCTCAATTCAATGTAATGAACATTTAATAATCAGCTTCTATACTAAGTATCAGGCTCAGGGGTATGTGCTAGATATGCAAAAATGAAGAATGGCATCGTCCCTGCCCTTTGAAAGTTTATAAGCGAATGGTGACACAGCTAAGTATGGCACAAGGAAGAAAGTGATGTGGCAAAGGAGAGCCAATTTATTACAGTACTGTAATAAATGAATGGAAATACTTAAAAGCCTTGATTAGGCATTTACTATGGGCTGTGTCTTCAGTATGTAAACAGAAACGTGACATGGTCCCTGCTCTGAAAAGGAATCACATTTTAAAAGAGAGAGAGAATACAGATGAGAAATTTGAGGCACGGAGAGCGGAGGGCAAGAGACAACATCATCAAGAAGAGGATGTTTGAGCTGAGCCTCGAAGCAAAGAAGGGACTTTTTTCTGCATTTTGATTGTGAGTCTGAGATAAAGACGACCAAGCAAAACCAAACAAGCATCCAGTTGCAAGGACTACAATGGTTCCTCCCACCTCAGGTGAGCCAAAATAAACAGGAGAAATTAGCTAAGAAGACAACAGAGCTCAGGTGAAAGTCAGAAGCAGAGGACCTGTGGTTACTGCCCATGTCACCTCAAACAATCCCTCCCTTTCCGAGGTGCCAGTTTTCTCATCTGTAACATAAGGGGGGTGGACGCTCCAACCTCTACCATCTCTTCTACTTCCGAATCGATGATCCTATGAAAAGCCATCAGCTCCCTCACATAGGACCTTTCCTACATCAACAAGAGACAATGTGGCTTATTCAGAGCCCCAGCCCCCACACACATCCGCTTACATGGACAACTTGAGAACTCATTGGTTCCCACTGTCATTTCCTTTTGTCTGATCAGTGATACCCATTGGAGGACCTCCACCCTCAGCTCTTTCCATTTGCCTCCAGGACTCCCACTGTGGTCCAAATCTCAAGTACATAGCAGAGAAATGGAGGGTTCAGAATTGCAGATCTCCAAATCCGGCACAAATTATTGAAGCCCTCTCTTCTCCACTGCCATCTACCCAATATCAAGTGAACCACCTTATATATTGGGTTGACCCCTTGGGGGGGAAATCTCTGGAGGTCATGAATGATGGTCATGAACAATGAGGTCATAAACAAGATGGACAAGCTCAGATGAGTCATCATCTGCATGACTAAATGGGAGTATGCATATCAAAGAATAATAGGTATAACAAGGTGACATGGATTAACCAACCTTACTTGTAGGTCACCCACAGTCTGGTATTTTATTCATTCCCATATTTAATCTCATTATTCTGAGTTCTAGGATGATCATTGACTAGTGAACTCCTTATTAATGAATGAATATTTCTCTACAAGTGTTTACTATGTGCCAGGTACTATGCTAAGCACTTTACCATTATTATGCCATTTGACCTCATAACAACCCTAGGAGGCAGATGCTGTCATTATTCCCATGTTACAGTTGAGGAAACTGAGGTAGACAGTGGTTAAGTGACTTGCCTAGGGTCACACAGCTACTAAGCATCTGAAGTCAATTTGAGCTTAAGTTGCATATTCCCTCATTAACTAAAAATGATTCAACATATCTCTTGATTAATTAATAAATTAACTTGATGCTCTCTCCCAGGTTATTAAGCATTAGTAGGCATTAAGCCAGAGAAACATCTATTGCTTAAAGAAGTTGTTCCTATCTCTCTCTCACACCCTCTAATCTCCTAGTATTAAATATTAATGTTGACTATACCATTTGTTAACAAAGCAATCAATAATAGGAGGCATAAATAATAATTTGCTATAACTTAGCTGTGCCATGAGAAGATCACAGTTGGAAAACTTCAAACCATAGCTGTGACTTTTCCTTACTTCTGAAACACAGTGCCATCATTTAGTTCACTCTCAGCACACCAAGCAAGGAACTGAATTTTCAAGAATTCTCTTTGGTTAAGATCAATTTAATCAGAGGGCAGCTGGGTAGCTCAGTGAATTGAGAGCCAGGCCAGAGATGGGAGGTCCTAGGTTCAAATCTGGCCTTAGGCACTTCCCAGCTGTGTGACCCTGGGCAAGTCACTTGACCCCCATTGCCTAGCCCTTACCACTCTTCTGCCTTGGAGCCAAAACACAGTATTGACTCCAAGATGGAAGGTGAGGGTTTAAAAAAAAGAAGAATTTAATCAAAAAAGAAGACCTCCCCATTCACGTCATCTCCATTTTCTCCAATTTATTTCTATCAAAGAACAAAAGCATCTCTCTCTAAACTCTCAAGCCATCACTCTGAGTATCTCCAAACTGACACAGAAAATGGCCATTTCTACGACGTTCCATTTTCTCTTAAAGATATAGGAAAGGCGTCCATGGTCTAGGTCGGAGAGCTTAGTGAAACATGGATTATTTAAACACTTACTATGAACCAGGTACCAGAGTTCACTGGCTCCCGGGCTTTTCCTTCATATGAGGATTAAATAAGAGAATGTATTTTAAGCATTTTGCAAAAGCTAATTTAATTCTTCAGTCAGTTCAGTTCTTTCGGTGTTGTCCAACTCTTCCTGGCCCCATTTGGCATTTTCTTGGCAAAGATACTGGAGTGGTTTCCCATTTCCTTCTTTCTGCTAACTATTGCTATTATTAACATCAGAAAATTTCCTGGATTCATGCACAATAGTGGCATCGCCGTACGTGTTGACTGAGAAAAGAATGACAATTTCTGCGAAGGATTCGATTTTCAGTCTCCTTGAAATATCCCCATTCTTCTGGTGGTCCGTAGCGCAAAGGTAAAAAGCAACAGGCTTCATAAACACAACTCAATCATTCTATTCTCTGTTTACCACTCCAGCACCCACGCGAATCTCCTGCCTCTCTCATTGCCCTTCCATGCAGACCAAAACTTTTTTTTCCTTCCCAAATACTACTTCCCCTCCAGAATCTGCTATTTATGATCAAACTCTTTTCACCAAAAGGTCCCATTTCCAGAGAACCTCCAGGAGTTTTTCTACATATATAAGCAAATCTTAGCCAAAAGCCTCAGTTTTCTTATATGAAAATTAGAAATTTAGATAAGCTTTAAAGTGCCTTCCAAGCTCTAAAATGTTATAATTCCTTTTTGTGAACTCTCCCTTTCTGTCTTTCCCTCATGTTATAGCTCTCAAGTAATAATAATAATAATAATAATAATAATAATAATAATAGCTAACATTTATATGGTATGTAGAGAAATATTCATTCATTAATTAAGAGTTCACTAGGAAATAGTGAAATAGCAAAATTTATAATTTACTCTATTTCCTAATGAACTCCTAATTAATGAATGAATATTTCTCTACAAGTGTTTACTACGTGGCAGGTACTATGCTAAGCACTTTACCATTATTATGCCATTTGACCCTCATAACAACCCTGGGAAGCAGATGCTGTCATTATTCCCATGTTACAGTTGAGGAAACTGAGGTAGACAGTGGTTAAGTGACTTGCCTAGGGTCACACAGCTACTAAGCATCTGAAGTCAATTTGAGCTTAAGTATTCCTAACCCAAGGTTTGGTACTCTAACCACTGTACAACCTAGATGTTAACTCTTGTCTTATCCTTGCCCACTGCTCTTACTAAGATAAACCACCCCACCTCGTTTAAATTTGATTCAATAAGCATTTATTTAATGCTTACTATGTGGTAGAGAGATTGCTGATCTTAAAGCCTGGGTTCGAATCTCAATTCTACCACATACTAGTCATGTTACCCTGGTCAAGTCCCTCATTCTCTGAGTTCTAGGCAATCCTCTAAGTCTTTAAGTTGGAGAAAAGGCACTGCCCTGCCCAAGTAGAGGGAGTTTCCTCATATGAGAGTTGTCTATACAGAACAAAGAAATAACACCTAATTCCTATGTGCCAAAGCACTGAGGAGAGAAAGGCAAACATTTCACTCTCTTTCTTCAAGGAATCTAAACCTTTTTTAGGTAAACCTCCCCAGTTATTTTTCATTCTTATTTTTTGACTGAGACTTCAGATTTTTATTCCCTGAACAGCTGAAAGAAAATGGAGATGCCCGTCGATTCTCTGCCTGCCACAGCTATTTTCCCAATCTTCACAGTGCCACAGAAGGCACACTAAGCAAAGCGTTCTGTCCTCCTTGTGTATGCTGTCTATTGACATCATTTAATATGCTCTGACAGTAAAGAAGGCAGCAATAGAGAATGTGTCTATATGCATTCGAAGGGCTGTCAGGTGGCAGAAGGATTAAATCTGTTCTATTCCACCCCAGAGGGGCTGAAATAGGATTATGGGTACAAAGATTTCAAACCAGAAGGGCCTCAGAGGCCCCTGAATCTAAATCTCAAACCCTGTTGATGAAGAAATTGAGGATGAGAGATACTAAGAATGTCGCCCAACATCGCCGAGCTGCTAAGTGTTGGAGTTGAGAAGGGAGAGGCGCCATGTTTGAGCCAAGGTTGTCCCGACTCCAGGTCCGGCATCCTCTTCATCATGACAGGTTGTCTCTGGATGGAAAGAATGTGGGAAGAGGAAGATGTAGGCTTGAAGTCAGGAGAAACTTCCTCACAAAAAGAACTGTCCAGAAGTGAAATGGGCTGCCGAGAGAGGGGATAGATTCACCATCCCTACTAAGGCCAGATGACCACTTTTCATGGATACTATTGGGGGAGGGATGGAGAATCTTGGCCAGCTGAGGTCTGTCTATGGCTTGGCACAGGACTTGCACTATGGTAGAGGCTTGATGACCTGACTTGTACTAGAGAGCTAATGAGCCCCTTCCATCTCAGTCGCTCCCCTCTATTTTCCCTGGTCTTCTTTCTCCTAAATTTCCAAGTTAGCATCAGACTTCTGGGGGCCACGTCTAAGAATGGCTGGTGACTGAGACAGGCAATAGGTAACTTACCAGTCCAGATCATTGTGAACTTCATATACATTGAACGATCCATGTCAACCATAAAACTGTTGGTGGCCAACCATGCCTGAGGTTGGTTTTTTTGTTTTTTCTAGCATGTCCCCGAGTGTCTGCATTCATGTGTCTGAGTGTATTTGTGCTTTGGCCAAGTCATAATCTGTTTTACTGGTTGCAAACAGACTGAGCTGTAATCTTTGGTCTCAGGAGCATGCCTGCCATCTACTTTCTGGGATATAAAAGGGGAACTTCTGGGCAGGGTCTGGAGACTTCTGGCAGTATAGTATAGCAGTCTACGCTTCAGAGAATGGGCTTAGAGGAAAGGGAGAAGTCATTTATTAATGGCCTGCTACGTGTGAGCCAGGCACTGTGCCATGTGCTGAGGATTCAAAGAAAGAGAAAAGGTCTTTCTCCCTTCATGAAATGATCATAACGATGAATAATTTAACCATGATAATAGGAGGTATTTATATAATGCTTTAGGCTTTATAAAGTATTTTACCTATGTTATCTCATTTTGGGTCTTCACAATAACCCAGTCAGGATAATGCTATTATTAGCCTCATTTTACACATGGGGAAACTGAGGCTGAGTGTAGTGACTCTCTAGGGTCCACCCAGCTGAGGCAGGATTCAAACCCATATCTCTTAACTTCAAGTTCAGGGCTCTATCCACAATACCACTTCCCTGCAATATCCATCAGTGCTCCTATCCCTTGTCATTCCTCTTAGCTTTCCTTGGGATTTAGAATTTAAATGAATTGGCTTCAATCCGTTCACATTTTTCAGAAATAGAACCCAAGACCCTCGTGTCTAGTATCTTATGCAGAGTCAATGGGTAGGAAGGAATGTAACCAAATCAAATCCAGAATTCTTCCTATCATTAATCAATCAGAATGAATTTATTAAGCACTTACTGTATAACAGGGTTTGCATAAGGCTCTGGGGATATGGAAACAAAAATGAAGCAATCCTTGCCCTCAGGGAGCTTGTATTCGATCAGGGGAGGAAACATGTAAAAATATAAGAATATACTACACATATACATACCAAGTAACTAGGAGGGTTTAGGCATTAGCCCCTGGGGAGCAGGGTACAGCAGAAAACACCTTATATAGGAGATGATGCTTGAGCTGAAGAAGTTATGGATTCTAAGAGGTAGACATGAGGAGGGACCACTTTCCTGGCCTGGGAGATGGGAGACAGGAATGTTCAAAAGGTCAATTGAGAAGGTTAGCAAAAAAAGAGCTCCCCTAGTCCTTGGATCTAAAGAGTTATTCTGGTTTCCTCTCTTAGCTGGGCTCAAGAGGGTTTTCCCTTCTAAGCAATAAGTGGCAATAAAGGGTAAATCAGGAAGGTTTCACCCTTTCCTAATCAGTTCCATTAAGCATCAGATTCTTCTACATCCAGTCAGCTCCCAGAAACAACCTTTTCTCCAATCAGTACAGCACTCAGCAAAAAACACAGAACCTAACGTCTTCTGGTCAGCTTGACAGCAGGGCATTGTGGGCTCTAAAGTCTTCTCTCAGCTCTCAAGCTGCTTTCCAGAGTCATCCTCTCAGCTACACTCAACCAGCTTCCTTCAAAGATAGGCAGCAATCCCAGTTCTGAGCCTGCCACTCACCTCACTCAACTGGGCTTGGTTCTGCTCTCATCACAAAGCAGGGTCTCCTAGTGTGAGTGGATATAGGCAGAGAAACCAAAATTTACATTTCAACCAGACCTACCACAATTAGGGAATATACAATTGACCCAGAGTTCCCAGAGTTCCAGTTAACAGAATCAATCTCATCAATATCAGCATCCTCATTATAGTCAGAGTAAATGAGTTGCTGGGAAACAAGATACTTTGTCCATCTTCACATTCCCTAAGTGGGCTGCTTTCCCTCAGGTCCTCCAAGAACTTTCTATCTTTTCCCCCCAAGCCCTTTTCTCAGAGAGGTTCCTTACTCAGTTTTCTGAGGACTGTCCATATGTTTGAGCTTCCATTAATAAAACCATTCAAATCTGAAAGAAGTAGTACTTTACGCACATCTTAAATCAATGTGCAAATTTGTTTGTAAGGGGAGTTTTGTTTTGTTTTATTTTCTAAATGAGTGTAGGCATAGATTTGGGAGAGAAGGCTGATTTTCATTAACTGAAAAAATAAATTTAATTTAAATTAAAATATCAAATTAAAATTTATTACATATTATATATAATCTGTTATATATAATATATACTATATTAAATTAAAAATAAATTTAATTTAAATATCATATATATGTCTATATATAATACACACACATGCCTCAACCAACAGAATGTAAGGTCCTTCCAGTCATGAACTGTTTTCACTTCTGTCTTTATATCTCTGGGACCTCCCATAACACTCAATAAATGCTTGCTGAATAATTAATTGGGTAAGACTAACACATTTCTAACTCTATAAATGCACTTTTCACCTAAGAGAAGAACTGGCCCATCTGGTTTTTTCCATTTTTTTCCTCCATAAAAACATATTTACTATACGATATTAAGCCTATTCTCTAAGGGAACCTTGTTTAAACACTTTTTATGGTTATATTTCAATATAATTGGACTGCTGTGAATCCAGTGCTCTTATTTTAAGCATTTAACATTGTCCAGAGAAGGGATCCGTAGGCATTCCCAGCCTGCTGAAGGACCCATGAAGTCAAAAAGGAGAGGAGGTAACTGAGGATTGCTTGGGCTGTTGCAGAAAGAACAAGAGGTTTCAGACCCGACTCTGGCTTCTGGATGTGGATCTGGCATTTAGCAGTCGTATGACCCTCCGCAAGTCACTCAACTTTTCTGGCTCAGACAAATTTGCTCAAGGACAGAAATGGAGCCAATAATAACAAAGCCCAAACTAGCAGCTCTAGCAGTGCAGGCAAAGACTACAAGAGGGTCCCTTAAGAGACTGCAGGGAGAGACACGGAGACACTCGGGGGCTACTATTGAGGGAGGGAGAGCAAGGAAGGAGCTCACTAGCATCATCCCTGCCAGGAAGGAGGAAGAGACTGTCTGAGACCTTCCTTTGTAATCAATGATTTATGTAAAGTAAATGGCAAGATGGGTTATTTCTACCTGTTAAATGTGGGCATTGCCAGGGCCCCTTCAATTTCAGTTGTTGGTCAGTCACTTTTCAGTTGTGTCTAATTCTTTATGACTCCAGTTTTGCGAAAATCCTGGAGGGGTTTGCCATTTCCTTTTTTTTTATTTAACCCTCATCTTCCATCTTAGAATTAACAATGTGCGTTATTTCCAAGGCAGAAGAGTGGTAAGGGCTAGGCAATGGGGGGTGAAGTGACTTGCCCAGGGTCACCCAACTAGGAAATGTCGGAGGTTACATTCGAACCCTTCTCTAGGCATGGCTCTCTATTCACTGAGCCATCCAGCAGTTCCTACTATTTCCTGCTCCAGCTCATTTTATAGATGAAAAACTGAGGCAAGCAGGGTTAAGTGACTTACCCAGGGTCACATAGCTATTACGTATACCTGAGGCTGTATTTTAATGTCTTCCTTACTCCAGGAACAGCTAGATGGGCCCAGAGTCAGGAAGACTCATCTTCCTAAATTCAAATCTGGTCTCAGACACTTCCCAGCTGTGTGAACCTGCCCAAGTCACTTAACGTTCTTTGCCTCAGTTTCCGCCTCTGTAAAATTGCTGGAGGAGACAATGGGAAACCACTCAGTATCTCTGCCAAGAAAACCCTCAATGGGATCATGGAGAGTTGGATATGACTGAACAACAATTTCTTGAGTCCAGGACCAGGGCTGTCTCCAGTGTGCTACCTAACTGCCTAAATTTCAGTGCTCTAGGGCAAAGCCAACTCGCACTAGCCTATCAGAATTCTGTTCATCCCACTTTAATAACAATGACAATGATGATGATATTAGTTAACACTTATATAGCTCTTACTAGGTGCCAGGCTCTGAGCTAAAAACTTTACTATTCTGAAGTGCTGAGTCTTTTATCATTTTTGCATTAAATCCACGCAGTGACCCTGGGACATCGGTGCTATTTATTATTCCCATTTTACAGATGAGAAAGCTGAAGCTGCCATGAGGAAAGGACTGTATACATGTGAATTACTGTATTTTAAAAAACCCCACAATTGGGGCATTAAAAAGCCAGTGCAGAGGGCTTTGGATTGGAGTCGGGGTTGGGTTCAAATCCCACCCTGACATTTACTGCCTCAATTTCCTCATTCTCAAAGTGGGAGAGGTGGACTAGAGGAGCCCCCAGACCCCTTCTAGCTCTCTCTGTCTGTCTTTGTCTCTGTCTCATTGGAGAATCTCTCCAGGAGAGAGACAAGGGCACGAGGTGGGCATGGAGCCCATCCAACTGGCTGGAAACAGCTGGAGAGCGTTTCCTCTCTTTCAGGCTGTGGTTTCGCAGCCTGCGCTTGTTTTAAAAATAACTTCCGACAGACAAGATGCTCCACTGTCATCTGTGCCGTTCAGCCCCGAGCAGACAAGCCGGAGAGCCCCTCGGAGGAACCTAGAGGAAAAGATGGTGCCCGAGATGGGGCGGCAGCTCTCTCCGCTGGTCCCCTCCCTGGCCAGTACCGGGGGAAGGCTCCAAAGGGGACGTGTGCCAGGAGGGAGCCGTCCAGCTCCTCTGCCACGCTGCGGCGGAGAGCTCAAGGGTTAAGGAAATGAACAGAAGCGAGAGGGATAAACGGTTTCCACAATAGAAAGTTATTTATATTACATAACCAGGCACAGAGAATAGGTCCCCCACTGCTTCCTCGGAGCTGCTTGGCTAAGAGGGCTTCGTGACAGCTGCACCTACTGGCTGGTGGGGGGCCTCATCGCCTCCTACTGCTGGCACAGTGGCATATTTGTCGACTTAATTGCTGCAAAGGAGGGCATTTGCTGCAGGGCGGGGGGGGGGGGAACTCACGGTAATGATAAAGTTCATCCTTCATGTGTGTGTGTGAGTGTGTGTGTGTGTGAGTGTGTGTGTGTGCATGCACATACACATTTCTGAAATGAGACATCTTTGCACTAACCAGCTCTCCCCGAGGCCTGGAATGTTCTCCTCATGGAGCATCCTTCAAAGCTCAGTTCCTGGATTGTCTAGTTTTTAAGAGCCCAAATTGCTCTCTTTATTTTGTAAACATTTTCTATCTAAAGGATGGGCAGGGAGATGGGTGGCACAGTGGATAGAGTGATAGAAAGACTTGAGCTCGAATTCAGTCTCAGACCCTGGCTGCGTGACCATGAGCAAGTCAGTTGACCCTGTTGGCCCCACTTTCCGCACCTATAAAATGAGCTGGAGAAGAAAAGGGAAAACTACGCTAGTAATTTTGCCAAGAAAACCTCCAATGGGGTTACGAAAAGTCTGACATGACTGAAAGGACCCCTTTTCACACACCCCCAGTAGCAGATAAACTCCTCGAGGACAAGGACTTTCATTCTTCTCTGTCCAGTGCCCAGCACATAGTAGGTGCTTAATAGATCCTTGCTAAATGAATCTTTCAGGGATGGACCACTTTTCCTCCATGTTGTTCTAAAAGGGAAGGCTAAAAAGGGTTAATTCATTAATAGCGGCACTTTAGTGGAAGCAAAAGAAAACAAGATGCTTTTTACTTTGGAAGCTGTTCAGATGTGGTACATGAATTTGATGAAAACAATGGAATATTGCCGGGTCTTCGAATTCAGAGACTCATCAGAAGGTTTGGAGCTAATGCAGAAGGAGGCAGGCAGAACCAAGAAGACGACACACACTGACTATGAAGTGTGAGAGGAAGGAAGGACAAAATAAAATGAAATGTTGGAATCGTCACGGCCAAGCTTGGCCCCAGAGGAAAGGACGTTGGACACAAAAACATCCAATAGGCAGCTGTAGATGTGAGGCTGGAGGGCGGGAGAGAGGTTAGGGCTGAACAACTAAATCTCTATATTGAGATGACAGGCTCAACTATGAGAGCTAATGAGATCTCCTAATGAAATGGTATTGGGGGAGAGGAGAAGAAGGTCCAGGACAGAGCCTTGAGGGACACTCATAGTTAATGGGCAAGACCTGAATAAAGATCCAGCCAAAGGGACCTAGAAGAAGTGGTCGGAGAGTTGGAAGGAGAACTGGGAGAAGACAATGTCACTAAAATCTTAGAGAGGAAAGAGTATCAAGAAGAAGAGAGTGATTGAGAAGCCAGGAACACAACATGGAATTGCCTAGTTCTTGAGATCCCTCAACCACTTGGTGCTATGATCTGCCTTGGTACCTCCGGTGGAAGAAAGCAGGGCATAGAAGAGGAGTGTCCTCCTTTCTTTCAGGTGATGAGGGGACCCCTAGTGCATAACAAGCCTAATGGACCAGCCTGGTTCTGCGCAGCTATCACTCTGACTCCTGGACTTCATAGAGCAAAAAGAAGTCACATGGTTCTTTTGACTGTCTCCCAAAGCATTAGCTCTTACACGGAGCTAGTCTATAGGAAGATAAACTAGCTACACCTGAAATATGTTATTACACTTGTCTATTGTCTGACATCTGCAGAATCTTGTTGTGCAGAAATTAACATGTTCCCAAACACTCAGATTCCAACCTGGAAGCCCTTAAGGAATTGAAATCGTTATTTCCAGTGTCGACATCTGGAATATTCCAAAGGCATCCATCGATGGGACTATCTTGTCTGAGATCTTTGCTCTATGATTCATCCCAGGAGTCAGTGCTTTGAAAGCAGTAACAGGCAGACACACCCCTAGACATGTTTCCTCTCTGCAAGCCGAGTGGCATGGCATCATCTAATGATATCACCTCAGACTTGTCCTCTGACCCATCCTTAAAAGCAAAATGCACGGAAGAAAAAGGTCTCCAGTCTGTTGGATTCCATTAAAACAAAGGATTTCCCAAAGACTTGTCCTTCGATTGTTTCTAATTACTCAGTGGATTGGTTTTGGGACAATTTCCCAATGGCTGGGGGCCCTTGTGCTGGGTTTTTGGAAACACACAATGATCTAAGACCCAGTTACACCAGCTTAGCACACATACAACACCCCATTTCCTGTCCCTGGTTGTCCTACATACCTGGGATGCTCTCCTTGCTCACATACTTACTTCCTCCTTCCTTCTTTCTTTCTTTGTTTCTTAATTTAAATTTTATTTATTTGATTAATTAAGAATATTTTCCATGATTACAAGATTCATGTTCTTTCCCTCTCTTCTTCTCAACCCCCTCCCATAGACATCGTGTAATTCCACTGGGTTTTACTTGTGTCATTGATCAAGACCCATCAAATACATTTCTTAAGATTCCTTGACTTCCTTCAACACTCAGCTCAAATCTCTCCTTCTGCAGGACTTCCCTTTGCCACCCCTTCTTTCTGAGATTGCAATCCCTTTGTCCCGGATATATCTACCATTGATTTGTCCTCTGCCCCTTCTCCCCCACTCCCATTACGATGTATGCTCCTTGGGGGCAGGGAACATCAATGTATAGTATGTGTGAGTATGTGTGTCCCCAGTGCATGGCGACTGATCAATTTATCTAACATGTTGATGTTTAGAGGCTCCCCCCACCCTTTCTCCTTCCTTCTGGAGATTTCATGGCTCACTGGCAAATCCATTAGTGGGTAAACAGAGAAAAGAAATCAAATGAAACTCAATTGTATGCGCTTTGCAGCTCTGCTAAGAAGGCTTAGTAAGGGAACAGGTGTCGATTTTTTCCTTTGTTGTCTAAAGTCATCCATGCTCTCTCTTTCTCTTTTGCCCACTGCCACAAGGTTGGCTCTACAGGCTGAGGAACCACTTTTCTTGGCTCCAGTGCTGAGATTTCTGAGTTTGTTTTCAGGATGTTTTTGAATCAACAACTGATCTACCGACCGGTATATATGAGACACTTCTTGGTAGCACCACAACTGCCAATTTTGAGTTTCCAATTTCTGGGATGCCAGGAAGCAGATCAAGGAACATGAGAGGCTAGGATAGGCAAAGGGCTCTGGATGGAAAAGGAAAGGCCATTTAGTCCAATCCTCTGATTGTATAGAGGAGTAAATGAGGTTCAGAGAGCCTCATGTATCCATGCCACCATTGCTCTACATGACAACCAACATATTTTCAATGGCAATGTAAAGA
Organism: Monodelphis domestica; assembly: GCF_027887165.1. Lineage (NCBI taxonomy): Eukaryota > Metazoa > Chordata > Mammalia > Didelphimorphia > Didelphidae > Monodelphis > Monodelphis domestica. The sequence continues at coordinate 307,947,866 of NC_077231.1, forward strand.
TGGAATATTGACGGAACATTTAAAATAGGAATATACATGTATCCGTCATAGCTAAGCAATGGCATACTCATGCTACCCATCATTTTTACTTTCTACCACAGTCTTTATCACTAGTGACTCCAAAAGGCTTCAAGAGTACTAAACCGACTTTGATTTGAGCTCCTGCTTTGTTCCTTAAATACACTTTAGCACAGACACATTTGCTCTTGAAAAAAATAAAAGTCTATTAACACGCACCGGGAGAATAATAGACAAGGCCTGAAATTCGGGTGGGAGGTTTTTTTCCCGGAATCATATAATATGCATATCAAAAGCATGAAATTATAGAATTTCTATGAATTCAAATGACATGTCCTAGGCAATAGGTTGATTTCTTTGCTTTATTTTTTTAAAAATATATGTTAAAAGAATCTAAGAATATGAATATGCCTATTAAGGGTCAAATCTGGTATCTGAAATTTAAATTTTTCCCCCTCCTCCAGCAAAAGTTTCTAATGGTTCTTCCAACCCCTCATTAATTCCAAAAGTAGAAACAACTAAATCTGGATAGGAGCCCTCTGTTTATAAAATAATGATAATAAGAATAATGACAATAATAATAGAATTCTAGAATCTCAGAATTGTAATATTCTCTGTGTTACTTTAGGAGAACTCCTACCTCTCTGACCTCCTATTGCCTGATCTGTTAAAAGAGTAGAGAGTTGCCTTGGTGATCAGAGGACTTTGGTAGGAATCCCAGCCCTGATACTTCTCATTCTAACTGAACCTTGGATAGCTCCCTGAACCTCTCAGGGCCTGCTTTCCCATTTGGATCAGATGTCATAGGAAGTCCCTTTGTGGCCAATGGAGAGAGGGGAGTTAAGTAAGACCATGTTCCCTTCCAACTCTTAAATCTTACTAAGTCTAGAACTAAGGTTCTAAGTCACTGCGTCTCTATAGGTTTCTATTTCTCCAAATTCACTTAACATTTATAAAATACCTACTAGTTGCCAGGCCTTAAACTGTAAAATGAGGGAGTGGGACAATGAAATGATCTCTAAGTTCCCATTTAGCTCTGAAGTTCTATCTGAATCCCGTTTACAAAGGGAACTGTTTCCTGTTTCAAAATTATAGGTGGAACTTTCAAATTATCCAGTTCCACTGAACAATCATTCCTCTTACTGTAGTGCCTTGGATGCTAAACACTGAAATATTAAAAGGCTTTTATAGCCTTCCAAAGAGTGATTAAACTCCCTTGTTTCTTGGTAAGTGTCCGACGATGAAGTATATAATATGCATCAATTACTCAAGGCCTGGCACAGAGTATATCCAGTCATTGTATTGAGAAAGGCCAGGTTCTAGGGAAGAGAGAGCAGTGAGGTATTTTCTTTTCTCTGCGTTCCTATTGATTTTATTTGAACCATTTCAACACAAATGCAAACAAATAATTTGTACTTGATAAAAAAGGACAGACTTAGAGATACTATAATACTAGAGAGACAGAGAAGGAAGGAGAGAATGAAAGGCACAGAGAGAAGAAAGAGAAAAGGAGACAGAGAAGACAGAAAAGAAAATGGGAGATATTGGAAGACAGGATAGAAAGAGAAATATACTGAGATAGAGAGAGAAGAGACTAAGAGAAAAGAGGAGACAAAAGGGAAAGGAATAAGGTGTGGGGAGAAACAAATAGAGAAGAGAGAGAAACAGAGAAGAAAGGAGAGAGAGACTGAAAGACAGAGAGAAGAGAAAGAAAGAGGAAAGTAGAGCAGAAGACAGAAATAAAGGTGGGAGAGACAGATAGAGTTATTGAGAATCAGAAAAGGAAAGAGATATTAAGAGACAAAGAAGAACGAGAAAGAGATTGAGACAGAGGAAAGGAGAGAGGATGAGAGACAGACAAGTGGATAGAGCGTAGCAGAGAAAAAGAGAGAGAGACAGAGAGAAGAGAGGGAAAGAGAGAGAGGAAAGGGAGACAGAGAGGGACAGAAAGATAGAGACAAAGGCAGATTATATATATATATATATATATATATATATCTTTATATGTGTATGTATGTATGAGACACAGAGAGAGAGACAGACAGAGACAGAGAGAAGAGAGGGAAAGGGAGGAAAGGGAGACAGAGAGGGACAGAAAGACAGAGACAAAGGCAGAAAAATACAGACAGATTACATACATACAAAAATACAGAAAGATTATATATATGAGAGAGAGAGAGAGACAGAGACAGAGAGAAACAGAGAGACAGAGAGAGAGGGAGAGACAGAGAAAGAGAGAGGGGGGGAAGAGAAAGAGAGAGAAAGAAAGAGAGGGAAAGAGAGGGGGAGAGAGAGAGAGAGAGAGAGAGAGAGAGAGAGAGCGCTCAGCAGGTTCTCCACTGAATATTCTCTTCTCTAATCTGAAACCTTAATGACAACCCAGTAGATGCAGTCATTAGTTATCCTCCCTTTTGCCTCCTGTCCCGACAAACCATCAAACAGCCACATTGCTGCTTTATTCTCTGGGCTGTTCAGCCAACCCCAAGTCTCCCAGAGGCTGCTCTTCCTCTTCACACAGAGGACTCTCATGCCTTGCTTATGGCTTGCGGTCTCTTCCCCCCGAGCCCCAGGCCCACTCTCTTCTGTCTTCCCTCTAATGTGCCTTGACTTATTGGACATGGAAAAGGCACTACTTTTCCTTCTACGATGATGACTCCAGACAGTTACAAAGTTCGACCAAGTCCTAAAAAGCTTCGTCACGGGCCTCCTAAGTGCAAACACGATTTCGCAGGTAATTCATAATTCGTTAATGGCTCCCCTGCAAGATTTTAGCTGGTGTAAGCACCATTACTGTCTCGTGGAGAATTTAAAGACATTCTTCCAGAAATGACAGCGCCGGTGCAATTTATTGCAAAACTTTCCTCTCCATTAGCAGATGGCTGAATGTCTTTTTTTTCAAATTTCCAATTATAAAAACATGTTGCAACTTGTGATTTCAGGGACAATCGCAAGAGTTTGACCTCCAGAGAACGCCCAAGGAGAAATAAGGCTGTTTACTGGAGGCCTGCTTCAGAAATTAGTATGTTCATTCAAGGCCTGGATGATCTCTATTGTACCATTCACTTAAAAAAGAAAAAACCACACAGTCGCAGTGTGTAATTTAAAATGTCAGAAAATGGTAATAAAAGGGTGAGGGTATTTTTTTTCTGCCCAGTAATTACACTGCAACATTAAGGTTATAAAGATATACAATAAAAAATAACAGCTATTGAGTATTTTTTTTGGTCATTTTCTAAATTTCATGTGCTTGGCAAAGGCAGCTGCTGAACACACACACACACACACACACACACACAGGTAACCCACTCCTGTATCAATGTGGTCGCCACTTATATCGAGTTGGCTCCGGCATCATCGGTCACAAAGCTTCAGCCTTCTCCTCTTTGGTTGTTCATCTGTTTCAGATTAAGGAGGATGGGGGGGGGGGCTTCTATTCACCAGAGTAAAGGAAGTGCCCTGTATTCTTGTAAATCTAATCACAAATGGTTAGATACATAAGACAAGCCGTTATACTTTAGAAAGGAAGTGTTTATAGATGTTTAATGCAAATGTCTTTAGAGGAAGCACTGTAGAGGTTCCTCAGAGATGGGAGAACAGAATGAAGAGCTGCCATTCTCCATCTGGAAGGCGGAGAGGGTTTAAGATGCTTTCCAGTGGAGCCACTGGCATCCGAAGATTATTTTTCATCAAGTATGAAGGTCCTCTCGGTAGACTGGAGAGAATGTTCTCCTTGGTGTCAAGTCAACAAGACCTGAGTTTGTGGGGTAGGAGCAAAAGCCTGTCTCTAGACTCAGAGGGGACCCCATCTCTGTGCTTTGGGGCAAGTCCCTTCACTTCTCTGGGTGTTCGTTTTTCATCTCAAAAATAAGGGGTTGGACTAGATGGCCTCCATGATTCCTTCCAGCTTTCAGTCTCTAATCCTATCAGATCCCAGCCTCATGTTTAATAAATAGCCGAGATTTGACAAGGCAATGCAAGATGGTGGGAACAGAAAAAAAAATTAAATTATCCCCCCTTTCTCCCCTCCCCCACTGAATTTAGAATCAAAAGGCAGAAGTTCAAACCCAACTCACCCCCTTTACCTTTGTGATGTCAGCTCCTTTGGAGTCAGGCTCCTCCCCTATGAAGTAGAGGAGTGGCCTCTAGGACCCCTAGAGCGGATCCCCTGAATCTCTATGAGCCTCAACTATCTCCCTAGGAATAACGTCCTAAATCATGGCACGGTGAGGGGATGGGAGGTGTCTTGTATCATATCACTATTCTGCTTGTTGCACTTTTTCCATAAGGTTAATGTCTAACAATTGGATGTTACATTTCCTTGGCTAATAAGTTCCAAAGGGGTCCCCTCCTAAAGAATTCTCCACTTCTGATACTCTGTCAGGAGCTCTTAAGGAAGGGCTGGATTTATTGGGCAACATTCTGTGCAGACAACATGAAGTAAGTCACTTGAAACACTAGTGTACAGAAAAAAAAATAAATTTGGCAAGTTCTAGCTGAATTTCTGGTAATAGAATGGATGGTATCTTGTGGTATTTATATGGCATTCGATGCTCCCATTGCTATACAACCACCAATTACTTACTGCTCTAAATATCCCCAGGAGGTGCTGGTATATTATTATCCCCATTTTATTGGCACAGGAATTGAAGTTAAGTGGCTACTCCTAGGTCACAGACCACAGAGAAGGTAGAACAGAGACCTAAAAGATTCCTTCAACCAACTGGAGCCTCCCACTGAGTGGGTCTGTCTCTGAAGGCTGGAAAACTCCAAAGAACGAGAGAATCCAGAAATTGGAAGTATTAGCTCCCGGGATTGGATTTCCTTGAGGGCACAATTGATTCCACATTGGGTTTCAGCACTTGTACAAATAAAGTGCAACAAGGACCTTGCCCATGTACACAGATGCACATCATTTTACAGGAAGATTAATGAGAAATGCCCCATCAATGTGAATTCCCTAGGTCATTAAAGCTCATTGTCTAGCAATATTGAGCTTAAAAAAAGGATGATCTGTGTTCAAAGACAAGCTTCTAAAAGGAATTTCTCTTCCGCTGCAAAGGTGGGGGACCATCGATGAGGAATATTGCCCAGATTGTCAGATGCAGGCAATAGACTGATTGGTTTTATTGAAGTGCTTCCCCCCTCTTAATAATAATCCTTTTTAACAAGGGAAGGCTTGCTGACTGGGAGGGGAGGACAATATTAAGGAGTTCATGTGATGGAAAAACTATTACAAAAACCCCTAAACTTCTTTAACCTTTTAAACAAGGGGCTCTTAACCTTTGTATCATGGACCCATTTCTGGTAAAACCTATGGACTCCTCCGAGTAATGTTTTTTAATGTACAAAAATAAAATACATAGGATTACAAGGGAGATAAATTATATTAAAATAAAGTTATCAAAATAGTTTAAAAATCAGTTCACATATAATGGACTTCTCTACTAGCAGTAATGCAGTGATCCAGGATACTTCTGAGGGACTCATGAGAAAGAACATTATCCACATCCAGAGGAAGAACTGTGGGAGTAGAAATGCAGAAGAAAAACAACTGCCTGATCACATGGGTTGATGGGGATATGACTGGGGATGCTGACTCTAAGCGATCACTTGAGTGCAAATATCAATAATATGGAAATAGATCTTGACAAAGACACATGTAAAACCCAGTGGAATTGTGCATTGGATATGGGAGGGGGTGGGAGGGAGGGGAGGAGAAGAACATGATTTTTGTAATCCTAGAAAAATGCTCTAAATTAATCAAATAAAATTTAAGAAATAAAAATAAGTTCACAGATGTCAGGTCAAGAATTTCTCTTTTAAACTGAGTCTCACAAAAAAAGCCTTACCTTTCATCTAAGAATCAATACTTTATATGGGTTCAAGGGCAGAAGAACAGTAAAGACTAGAAAATGGTTTGCCCAGGCTCACATAGTGTCTGTGGCCAGATTTAAACCCAGGACCCTTTGTATTTAAGCCTGGTTCTCAATCTATTGGGCTGCCTAGCTGACCCCAATTTAGACTTTTCTTGCTGATTGATAGCCATCATTAAAAGATTTCAATTTTTTAGACTGATGCAGTAAAGCGTTTGCCCCTAAACTAAATGTCCCCATATGACCAGGATTTCGCTTTGAGATATCAGCTTTCTTCTCTCTTTGATGTCAGGCATCAGCTACAACCTCCTGCCCGTTTCCTGCCCCCTTAAGATGAGATTTCTTATATGTGCTACACTAGGAAGCCAGATAACGATGTTTATTTTAACTCGAGGGTCTCCTGTGATACAAAGAGAATGGGTTTTGTGATTCATCTTTCAATTTACTACTCAGAAACCATCTTTTCCCTTATTTCTGGGCTGGAGCTCTTTTGCTAGATGGGTAAATTGTTGGTTGCTATGGACAAATAGACTGTTATGGCAATCAGCATCCTAACTCCCTAAAGGACCTCATTCCTCAATAAGACTTCAGCTATCACCAAATGACTCAATTTGGCATTCTCAGCCCTCATCTCTCACTCACTTCCTGTTCATCCTTCCAATTACCTGTAGGGTTTCTCTAATGGAACTGACTGGATACTCCTGAAACTCGTCATCTCCCAAATTATCCTCATTATTGTCCCTTCAGACCAACTCACCTCCTCAATTTTTCCATTTCTGTCAGTTATGTCATCACCCTACCAACTTGCTGGCTGGAAATCCTTGTAGTTTTCATCAGCTTTTCCCTTGCCTTTATTCAACGTAATCGCATCCCTTCTTTACCTCTTAGATCTAGCTGTCCTTACTGCTTTGAAATGTCTCAGACTTTTTCCTTCCTTTGAAAGGATCATTGGCCTGAGAGGTACAAAGAATCTTAGATAACATCTGGCCTAACCCCTTCATTTTGCTTAGGAGGGAATAAATGGAGGTCCAAAAATACAGCAGTTTGTCCCCCTGGGTGCTAAGTAGCCAAACAAGAATTCCAAACTGAGTGATCTAATAGCAAATTCTTCCATCTCGTTCATACTTTACTCCATTACACGGTTCTCTTGCTATCAACCTACACCAACTCGTTGAGGAATTCTTGGATTCCAAGAGTGCTCCCCCAGCTGGCCTCTCATTCCAGACTTCTGCTCTCTTCTAAAACATTCTTTATGCTCTCGATGGGCCAATCTTCTTCCTAAGATGCTGCTTCCTTGAGTGGAAATTCCTCAGGAGCAGGGAATATCGCATGTTTTGATCAAGGAGCTTACAGTCTAATCGGGGAGATAACATGTGATCACTAGGTACGAAGAAGATATATATGGGATAAGTTGGAGATACTCTCAGGGAGAGGACCCTGGCAGTGAGGGGGAATTAGGCAAGGCTCCTTAAAGAAGGTGGAACTTTAGCTGGGGCTTGAATGAAGCCTGAGAATAGTCCAGGCATGGGGGAAACCAATGGAAACATCCAAAGTTTGAGAGAGGGAGTATTTGTGGGAGAAAGAAATAAAAGGCCAGTGCCCCCGGATCACAGTCTAAATGGAGAGGAACACAGACTTCAGTACCCAGCACAGTGGCTGCCTATACAGTGTAGGTGTTTACTAAATAGTGATTGATTGACTTTCTCATGTCATTCAGCTTTTAAAGAACCTCCGATGGCTGCCTATGGCCAAATATCCCCCAATTATCCTTCCATCCCATCTTCCCTCAACTCCACAGAAAAGCAATTGCCAATTCTATTTAACAAATATTTATTAGGCACTTGTTGTGTGCACTCCACTGGATTAAAGCTGAGAGAGATTTCAAGTGTAGATACGAAAGCCCTTGTCTTCATGGGTCCACACTCTGGAAGAGGGGCTAGCACAGTAACACAATCAGCATGCATACAGTGCCTTGAACATATGGGGCACTTGAGTGAGAGCACAAGGGAAAGGAATTTGGGATCCAATGTGACCCTGTGACCTATACAAAGCAAATAATGTCTAAGGGATAAGCAAAAGCCCAAGGATGGAAATTAGAGAAAGCATGGAGGTGGGTTGGGAATAGGGGCTAGACTCATTACGGTCAGGATTTGGCTAATGGTCCTGTAGCCTCAGTGGGGGAACTCTTTATCATTGTCTGAATTTAAGGATCTTTGGAAAGATCAAGCCATATCAATCAACAGGGCGTTTATATGCAGACTAAAGATAATTGGATGAAAAGTTTTTATTTCAAATAAAAATATCTGCTTGTAAATACAGACAAATTATAACAAAAATATTTTTAAAGTATTTTTAAAATTTTCATTCAGTTGACACACTTGGTTCTTTTGAGTGTAAAAGCAAAGACCTATTCCTTCCTAGCAAAGAGCCAGGATTCTATTAGATCCAAAACTTTAGGACACCCAGAAGCTTACAAGGGCCCTATAAGAGCACTTTGGGATTAGAGGGTACCTTCCTTCTAGTTAGCTCTAGGCATTTTCACATCAATTATCTCCTTTTATCCTCATAAAATTCCTCCTACGTTTTATTATCCCCATTTTGTAGATGAACAAACCAAAGCATGGGACAGTTGGTGACTCATCTGTTGCCAAGTTCTGCCCTTTCAACCTTTATAACATCTTGTGTATAAGTTCCCTTCTCTTTACTCACACAGCCTTACTCCAGGCCCTCATTGTCACTTGCCTGAACTATCTCCAAATAGCCTTCCAATTAGTCTCTGGCCTCTGCAACGCATCGCCGTCCACCCAGCTGCCCAGTCACCATTTCTCCACCTCTGATGAGACTGTGTCATTCCCCTGTTTAATGTTTCCAGGCTTCCTTATTGCCTCTAGGATAACAAGGAAACTCCAGTATTGGGCATTTTAGGGCCTTTCCGATCGGACTCTAATCTCGTTCCAGACTGATTTCACAGTAACACTATCATCCCTCCCCCCTCACATAATGGATAATGGTCCACTTCATTTATCCCATATAGGATATTCCATCTCCTCTCTCCATGCCTTCGCCTAAATTGACCCTGAATGCTCTCTTTCCTAACCACCACTTCTAGAAATTTGTTATTGTTGTTGTCCAGTCACGAGAGTCTTTTCATGGCCCCATTTGGACTTTTCTTGGCAAACATACTGGAGGGGTTTGCTATTTCCTTCTCCAGCTAACTTTATAGATGAGGAAACCAAGACCAACAGAGTTAAATGACTTGCCCAGGGTCACCCAATTAGTAAGTGTCTGAGGCCAGACTTGAACTCAGGAAAATGAGTCTCCCCGACTTCAGATGGGCTGATCTATCTATCACACCACCCAGCTGCCTCTTGAAACCTGTAAATTCTTTCAAAGCTCAGCTTTGACACGATGGCCCATAAGAGAACTTTTCAAATCCTCCCATTTATTGAGATTATCCCTAAAAGTTACTTTGCATATATTTCATGCACATTTTGTATTGTCTCCTGGAAACATTTTAGACAAGTCCACCCTCATCCTTCCCCACTCCCAATAGAAGGTAACCTTCTTGAGGGTGGAGACAGTTGCATTTTTGACTTTGTATCTTCAGGACTTTGTGCAATTCCTGGCACACAGTAGTGTAACCTTTAAAACTACTCTACCCTACTCAGACCATACTTTAGAAGATTTGATTTAGCTATTTCCTGATTATAACAATGGCGATACTTGGTCTAACAAAATCAGGAATGTCTTGGGAACTTTACATTGCTCCACTCTACTTAGTCTAACAAGGTCAGGAATGTCTGCATTCATACATAAGGATTAAGTATCCAGGAGGATGGCCTTTGATAAACATGTGCAGGAACAGCTGATAGACCCCTGGGCTGTTCCAAATAAAGCTAAGCTACCATTGGTACAGATAAGACACAGGAAAGTGATGTAAAACCAGCTATAGAGGGCGCATCACCTCCTCTCTTCACTCTCGTTCCCTGGAGAGGTAGATCTGGCTGATAATTTCCTGTGAGCAGCCTGGGCACCAGTTCAATCCTGGAACTTGAGGAGCTCCCTCAGACAGCTTCCTTGAGACAGACTCCTGGTGAGTGATAAGACTGACTTCCTTTTCCCTTGGGCTCAGGGGAGGCCCCTTTGGCCAAGGCCTTTCACTCTTGCCTGGCTTGGCCTGAGCCAGAGCAGTTTAAATTAACTCTTCCCTTTTCTCTCTCTTCTTCTTAATTCCTTCTCTCTTTATTAATTAAAATCACCATAATTTCCAGCTGACTTGGGTATTTTATTATTTGGGATATCCCATGGTGACTAATAATTAATTTGGATATTAAGTCACAACTATAAAATTATCCTTACAGTAGGTGTTTAATAAATGCTTGATAAATTGAATGATGACATTTTCCCCCAGATAACTCAATGTATTAGACTGGAATCTATCTCCTTGTAGGTTGCAGTCCAAGACTCTTTCTACAAAAGGAAAATATTTCACTTTCAAATGAGCCTTCTAGTGTCTAGTGAGTCCTCGCTGGCCCTTAGGCACAGCAATATGCTTCTCTTGATGCTCTCCAATTTCTGAACATCCTTCCCAAAATTCAGTACCCATCAGCAACCAAAATACTCTTAAGGTGAGATGACCTGGACACAAGGGTGAGCTCACTTTGTGTAAACTGGTTGTTTTGTAAATTATTTTACTTCAAACTTAATGAGCATCAACAAACACAAACCTTTCCAGCTAGCAAAGAAAAACAAGAAAGAGAGATTGGGGAGAAAAGGCAAACTTCTGTTCCAGGCTAGATTCTTTACAGAAATATATTTGTTAAGTTTAACAAGGTACTAAAAGAATGCTTTATTTGAGTTTTCCTGCTTCTTTTGCTTTTGTGTACTTAAAAAAAAAAGATTCCTTGATGCCCTTTCCCTCCCAGAACTCTCATTATCTACTGACTTTCTTTTGCCCAAACAAACCCCAGTAGAAGCCCTCTTAAGTTACAAATATGCCTTGTCAAGCAACATACATTGGCCAGGTTAGAGGAAGCAGAACCCATTCTTCATCTCCAGTCCATCCTCTCTCTACCTAGAGGCCAGAGTTGTGATTCATACAAGTCAACGCTGGTTGGTACTTGGGTCAGAGTTGAGGATGTTAAGTTATTTGCCATTCGCATCACGATTGGTCATTATGTAAACTGAACTCCTGATAGCTTATTTCTCTCAGTTCAGATGAGTCCTTCTCTACATCTCTGAATCTGTCATATTCATTATTTTTTAGGGTACAAAAATTCTATTACATTCCTATTCCATACTGTGTGTTCAGCTCTTTTTCAACTCACGGCATCCATTTTATTTCCAGTTTGTATGATTAGAATTTGCTTCCCAGAAACTCTCTTTCCCAGATTCCTATGTTCCCTCTCAAGTTATGTGCTAACATAGGGGGCATATAGGTTTTGTGTAGCTCTGCCCCTTGCTCTCTTCTCCCCTGATCGCCATTTGTGGAGGTGAGGTGAGTCCTAGGCAGGAGAATTTTTCTCATGTGTCTTTACTCAGGCTTTTACTTTAGTTTTTGTATTTTTCCTACTTCAGGTGATTATTAATAAATCATTAAAAACATACTACTTGGAGTTATTGAATATTAAATTAAATCTTACAGGTTCTTTGCTACAGTGGGAAGTTCTGCTAAAAATATTCTAGTAGACAGTAACTTTTATGGCCACCATGTTGGCCTTCTCCATTAGATTGTAAGCTCCTTGAGGGCAGGGACCATCTTTTGTCTCTTTTTGTATCCTCAAGGCTTAGCATAATGCCTAACCTTTAGTAGACCGTTTTTCCAATTAAAAAAAATTTTTCCCCATACTTACATGATTCTTGTTGTCTCCCTCTCTACTTCCCTCCCCCCACCAGATGACAAGCAATTTCACCATGTTATACATATATTATCACTGAAATCTGTATAGTAGACCTTTAATAAATGTTTATTGATTGATGGACTGACATTGCTAAATTCTATTGAGTATCTATTGTTATTCATTTATTTTTCAGTAATGTCTGACTCTACATGACCCCACTTGGGGTATTCTTGGCAAACATACTAGCGTGGTTTGCCATTTCCTCTCCAGCTCATTTCCCAGATGAGGAAACTGAGACAAATGGTGAAATGACTTGCCTGGGATCACACAGCTGGTAAGTATCTGAGGGCAGATTTGAATTCAGGTCTTCCTGACCTCCAGGTCTAGTGCTCTATTCACTGAGCACTTAGTTGCCACCAATTTACAAACTGTCGAAAAAGGAAATGAGGTTGTTGTAGCATAGCCTGAAACTGATAACGCTTTGCTATCTTTTTGTGATCCCTGCCTCTTTCTCTAAGTGTCCACTCGCCATCCCTTTAGTAAATTGTCCTTGAATTTGCCAAAATTGAAATCAAGCTCACTTACCTATAGCTGGCCAGGGACACTCCATTCCCCATTTTAGCCATCAGGAAGATGACATGTGCTCTTCTCTAATCCTGTCATACCTCTGTTCCTCTCCCTCATCTTTCAAAGGTTACCAACTTTAGTTTTCCATGCCCCCCTACCCCCAAAGCTCCTTTGCCTAAGCATAGGGATATGAACTTACCCAAGGCTGCTGGATTCTCTCACTTTCTCACTTACTTTCCTCGACAATCCACTTTCTTTTTAAGAAATTTATTTAAATGAAAATATCCAAGTGAATCCACTTTCCACTAATCATATTTTCCCTGCACTTTCCAGTCTGAAAATCATTCTCCTTGGAAAAATAACTATGGAACATGACTGTGCCTACTTGGCAGAGTCTAACTAAGTTAGAGAAGCTGTTTCTCTAGAAAGGACCATTTTTAAAACAGTCTGCTTGAAGGTACTCTGATTCCCTATGCAGAGATCTCAATGATCTAATTTGAACGCAATCTCTTCTCCTCCCTTCTTTCCATGAAGTTATGGGAGCCTGCAATTAACGATTAGCAAAAATCTATTATAAGTGATAGGCACAGTGCCACGTGCTGGGGATACAAGTTCAAAGGATGGCATTATCTGGACTCTGAAGGAGCTTGTGTTCTAGAAAAACGTATGCAATATCAACATCATGCTAATGTTATACTAGTTTAGTACAAGGGGATTGTGGAGGAAGGCGGGCACTAGAAGTTATGTGATGGAAAGAGGAGAAGCAAGGTGAAAAAGGTTTGTGGGGGGGGGGGAGCCAAGGAGCTGATTAATCCAACCCCAGGCAATTCCAGAAGAATGATTTAAAAGTGTGGTTGGTGACACCCAATTCCAGAGGTGGTGAAAGCGTTATTGCCCATAAATAACCCCAGAAAGTTCCAAGTGTGGAAAACATGTCAATTAGAAAGATTCCTGTAGGAACATCGTCTGCACATCTTTACCCAATCGAGGCAATTTTGTGTTCTATCAACATGGTGCCTGTGTGCCAACTTTGTCAAAAGGAGTGTCTCAATTCGACAGTTTATTCATCTTTGGCCACATTGAGAGCATCACTCTTGGGGTTTCTGTTATGTCTGACATGCATCATTTTCTGTCCTCATCAAGGACATGCTTTATCTTTGCCACTACTGAGTAAGCGAGGTGACAGAAGCCCTTCAATGATTGGACAAATTCTGTGCATTTTCTCTATGATCCTCTGTTCCTCTGTAGGCTTCCTTAGTCATGTCTCTGTCTCTCTTTCTCTCTCTCTCTTCCTCTCTGTCTCTGTCTCTCTCTTCCTCTCTCTGTCTCTCTTTCTCCCTCTCTCTTCCTCTCTGTCTCTGTCTGTTTCCCTCCCTCCCTCCCTCCCTGCCTCCTTCTCTCTCCCTCTCCCTCTCTCCCTCTCTCCCTCTCCCTCTCTCTTTCTCTCTCTCTCTCTCTCTCTCTCTCTCTCTCTCTCTCTCTCTCTCTCTCTCTCTCTCTGTCTCTGCCTCTGTCTTTCTGTCTCTCTTGTCTTTCTGTCTTCCTTTCTTTTTTCTTTGTGTCTCTCCTCTCTGGTTCATTCTCTGTCTCTGTCTCTGTCTCCCCCCACTCCCTTCCTTCTTTGTTTCATTTTTGCTGTCACACACACACACACACACACACACACACACACACACACACACTCACTCACTCACTCACTCACTCACTCTCCTCACCTCGGTATCCTGGGACTTAACTATCTTTGGCACCTAACTTAATTCAAGTCAAGATCTGCTAATATAACGATGGATGACGCTAGTTCCCTCTGCTGAGAATTGCACTGACGCATCTCATGCCGAAAGTCCTAGGCAGAACTCCTGAGAAGCCAGTGAAATGGTCCAGGGCTTCCAATGGTGGTGTTTATCTTCCCAGCCTCCCCACGCCTCTCCCCCTCATTACTAAACGGCACCTGCTCATTCAAGGACATCCTCCTCCTGACCTTCACCCCCCCCCCCCCAAACCGGAGCCCATCCTCGAGGGAGCAGAGGTGAGCCAGAGTCTCCTGTCTCAGCAATCAGGGACCAGCCTGCTTGCCATCTGGTTCTGCTGGTTCTGCTCCGTGGCCACATCAAAGAGCTGAGGGCATTCTCGGGAATATCTAGGTCTGGAGGAAGTTAAGGTGACTGCTTGGGATTCACTTGGTCACTGAAATCCCAATGGATAACGTCTACTACACAACAAGTGGAGGCTTTGCTATCTCTAAAAAGCCCTCATTTGTACTTAGGAGAAAGAACACTATCCACACTCAGAGGAAGAATTATGGGAGTGGAAACACAGAAGAAAAACAACTGCCTGATCACATGGTTCAATGGGGATCTGATCAGGGATGTAGACCCTGGTGCAAATATCAATAGTACAGAAATGGGTCTTGATCAAGGACACATGTAAAACCCAGTGGAATTGCGCATTGGCTACGGGAAGGGGGGAAGGAGAGGAGGAAAAGAACAAGAATCATGGAACAATGGAAAAATAGTCTAAATTAAATAATTTTTTTCAAGTACAAATATAAAAAAAGTCCTCATCCTTATAAGCTATGTCACATACAGGTACTAAGGATCATCGCTCGAGGACAGAAAGGAACCTTAGACACCAGCTAGTTTAAATCCACAATCTTAGAGATGAGGAAACCGAAGTCTGTGTTTTAGTGACTTGCCCAAGGTCACACGTGTAAGAAAAGTCAGAAGTGGGATTTCAAGCTGGGGCTTTTGATGCCAGAGGCAATAGCTTTCCACCAGGACATCCTACCTCCTTATCCCTCAGTTGTCATCATAAAATCATGTCCATCAGTGAAATGATGTGGATTATCATTTAAACATGGATGGCCAGTTCCCTATAGGGATCACCTCCCAGAGGTTACACGGAGGCAGCAGCAGAACTTTGCAGGCTTCCTGAATTTCAGAACCTGCTTGATCCAAATCTGGAATTGACCTGCACCCCGGAGCCATCAGACATGTATTTGGCGGAACACCACAGCTGGCAAAACTCAACAGTAAGTCTATTAAGAGCCAAAGAAGCAGCATGCGGCAGTATAATTAAAACCTAATGAATGAGAATGCGAGCACTTCTTGGGCACCTACTGGGATCACGGCGGCTCCCTTTTAATGAAGCAAACGGAGGTTCTAAAATCATGCCCTGCCTTGGAATGGACCTGTAAATTGTATGGCGGACTTTCTGACAAGAACTCTAATTGAGTTCTAATGTCTGCCTCGTCTACCTGACTCACCGTCACCTGTGTTCTCTGGGTCTGGAGACGAGAAAGTCACACGTTCTTCTTAGCTCATTCTGACACAGCCCATCATTGCAAGGCAGCTGGCAGGGGTGAGAGGCAAAGCCCACCTGGGGATTGAACTCGTGGCCTTGGCCTACATTAGTCCAGGGTTCTAATCCATTGAACTGCCCGAATAATTACGAGAGATTCAACCCAATAATTCCCCTAGTCTGGTCCATGGGAACCTCTGAAACCTATTAACCCACAGAAACAGCAGCAGACTGAGTAAGCGCTAGAGCTGCCCCCGAACACGGAGAGAATAGAGACATTCAGAGAGGTCTGAAACAAAAGATGCTGCCACAGCTGTTGCTAAGTGACTAATTGAAACACATCTTGGATCATTTCCCCAGGACGACTGAACTCTTGAAGATTTTATTGAGTGCCTGCCATGTCACCAGCACAATGCCAGGCTCTTTGGGGGGATGGCCACAAAGGAGGCCCAAGGAATGAACTGCCAGGCTGAGGAAGAAGAAAAAACCAACTCCCATTGCCCAGGAAACCAAGGGGACAGAGTAAGTGAAAGCAACTCCTGGCTTTCAGGAGATTGTTTTGGCAGCTGGACAGAGGATGACTTGGAGAGAGTAGACTCTGGAGGCACAGAGACCAGTTAGGAGGCTGGGCAGGAGGTGATGAGGGTTGGAAGCACAGTGGTGGCTGCATGTATGGTGCAGGAGGGGAACAGGAAGCATCCAAGAGATGCTGTGAAGATGGAATGTATAGGACATGGTACATGTCTGATTACAGGAAAGAGCCTTCAGATGGAGTGACTAAGAGAATGGCAATCAAGAGAAACTGGCAGGAGGGGGGCAATTCAGTGGCTCAGTGGATAGAATGTCAGGTCTGGTGTAATGAGGACCTGGGAACCAATACCACCCTGATCAGACACTTCCCAGCTGTGTCATTCTGGACAAGTCACTTAACCCCAATTGCCCAGACCTTACCACTCTTCTGCCTTGGATCGATTGGATCCAGCCATCTGTATTTGTACCAATTCTAAGACAGAAGGTAAGAGTTTTAAGGAGAGAGAAGAGAGAGAGGGAGGGAGGGAGAGAGAGAAAAAGAGGGAAACAGACAGACAGACAGAGAGAAGAGACAGAGAGAGAGAGAGACAGAGAGAGAGAGAGAGAGAGAGAGAAAAAGAGAGAGAGAGAGAGAGAGACAGAGAGAGACAGAGAGAGACAGAGAGACAGAGACAGAGACAGAGACAGAGACAGAGACAGAGAGAGAGACAGAGAGGGAGGGAGAGAGAGACAGACAGAGACAGAAACAGAGAGAGACAGAGACAGAGAGACAGAGAGACAGAGACAGAGACTAGAATACTTGCTCAAGGACCTTTATTGACTTCCAAATAAAATACAAACTTCTTAGCCAAGCTGTCATCCAAGTTCCTTCATACTTTTTCAATATGTCTTTCCAGTATTTGGTGGTTCCAGACTATCCTCCATGCACAGAATGTATCCCCCAATATTGAAATCCTTCGGTTCCTTGAAAGTCCTGCTTAGGGGTTACCTACACCATGTGGCCTCTGAATGGTCCTTTTCCTTCTTGGCTCTCTCAGGACACAACAAACTTTATCAGAATCTAATTGGTCAGAGAAAGAGGCATTTTCGCGTGATGGGAAGAACCCTGGCCCTAGAGTTAGAGGGTCTGAGTTCAAATCTTACCTCTGACACTAACTATGAGCCTGGACAAACCTCTTCGCCTCTTTCCCTCATCTGTAAAATGAGGGGATTGATTAGATGACCACCAAAGTCCCTTCTAGACTTAGATCTAGGATACTGTGAGTTTTAGCATGTCCAAGGAAAGCTCCCACTCACTTCCCCCAATAGTGTAATGCCTTCTAAAGCCGAGGAGAAATGTGGTTTGGAGTTAGATATTATTTGAGATTCTCTATTGCCCATGGATACAGGATAACTAAGAGAAGCCTGTTGTAGTTCAATCCTATTCATGACCACATTGGGGGTTTATCTTGGCAGATACTGGAATGGTTTGCTATTTCCTTCTCCAGCTCATTTTATAGATGAGGAAACTGAGGTCATCAGGGTGAAATGACTTGTCCAGGGTCATATAGCTAGGAAAGGTCTAAGGCAAGAATTAAACTCAAGATGAGTTTGTCTGACTCCAAGCCTGGCGCTCTATCCATTGGGCCACTTAGCTGCTAGAATAGAATTGACTTTTTTTCGAATTTGTCACTGTATGACTAGCACATTGTCTCTAATATTTGGGCAGCTTGGGGGCATGGGGGATAGAACCCCAAATCTGGTGTCAAGAGGTCCCGATTTCCAATCCAGCCACAGACACAGCCTCATCTCTGACACACTTAGTATTATGTGACAAAAGGAAGGTAAGTCACTTTACCTCCCTTCTTCCTCTGTAAAATAGGGATTAATTAATGAGGGCACTTACTTCCCAAGGAGGTTGTGATGAACAAATGAGATAATAACTGTAAAGTGCTTTGTAGACCTTCAAGGGTCAGATACATAGATATTATTATTATTATTATTATTGTTGTTGTTGATTTGAGGGAAAATGAGTTACTAGCAATTGGCAGGTTCTCGCTGGCTTCTGGGCTAAATCTCAAGTGTTTTATTTCTCATCACTCCTCAAGGTGGCATGTATGGCCTTTCAGAAGCAGACTCTCCCCTCCCTGTCCAGCCTTAATTCCCATCAGTCCCCTTCACACATTGACTGCCCATTCTAGCCACAATAGATACCTGGCTTTTCCCTGCTGGCCACCCACCATCCCTGGTGTGAACACTCTGGTTTCTAGTCCATCTCTCTAACCCCACCTCTTCACAGATTCAAGGCTTTCCAAAAACTTGAGTTCAAATCTCACCTTTTGATTCTTTTTGGATGTGTGACCTTGAGTAAGTGAGCTATCCCCTCAGGGCCCAAAGCAACTCTTAATAACTGTAAGTTTCAGAGAGATTGCTGACCTACATGGGGAAGAAGTTTCCTCACCTAGGAGTTCTCTACACCAATGAAATTATTATTCTACTTCCTATCTCTATCATAAGTAATAGAAGAGTCCTAGTTGTGTGACCCTGGGCATGTCACTTACCCCCAATTACCTTGCCCTTACCAATACTCTGCCTTGGAGCCAGTTCTCAGTATTGATTCTAAAAGAGAAGGTAAGGGTAAAAAAAAAAAGTAATAGAAGGTTTACCAACAACTTTGAGGCATCAGGACTCGCAAAAATTTAGATTAGATTTCTATTAAAAACTAGTTTGGAAAAAGTCAACCTAATGAAACAATTATTGGGTTAAATAATTGTAGGTGTGAGCAAGATTGCAACATGGCGATACTTCAGACCGCTAGCAAGTCCAGAGCAAGTTACAGTGACTTGAGAAGAACTGCCTCTTCTCGGGGACGAAGCTGCCTATTTTCTAGAGTTTAGTTGAGCTCTCTACAACATCACAGCCCTGCCTTATCAGCGGGACCGTTAATTGCTTGGAAAGCCTCCAAATGATTACATTATTTACCAAACAGAACACAGAACAAGAAACACAGATGAGATCTCAAGGTCTTTGGAACTCTCCAGTGCTCTGCCAAACCTGGTCTTAATGGCAAATATCCCAGTTCTTTGTTCAATCCCATAAAGCTAGCAATTGCTTAGGAAGAAAGCTGATTGGGTTTCCTCAAGTCTACACTAGAGCCCCACCATCAGGGTCTGGGCCATAGGATCATTGCATATGCCTGGTGTAGTCACAATGCCCTCCCTGGCCCTTCAGAGACGAGACTGGCTCAGCTATTTATGAAGGATCTGCGTTCTAAGGAATTCCACGAAAAAGCAGCCCGTTCCATCCATCAGTTATCAGAACCAGCCTCTCTGTGGCTCTCTTCTGACCCCCATTAAGTTACAGTGAAACACTCCATCATTAATGGGAGCCAGGTAAGAAAGGCTTTTCCTATCCTTTTCTCCTAGAGTGGAATCCATTTCCAAGGTCCTGAGTTCTCATTATTGACAGATCACTCCCAATATCTACTTTGAGACAGAAACGCAGCCTTACCTATCGAGAATCTGGACAGCAAAGAAACTCCATAAACCCCCCAAACCGCATTGCCAGATGATGACGTGGATCCCAATATACTGTGGACTGGGATTTTACAACACTCGGCCATACCTTCTGGATCACAAAAGGGATTTTATTTTATATTATTTTTTATTAAAACCCTTACCTTCCATCTTGGAGTCAATACTGTGTATTGGCTCCAAGGCAGAAGAGTGGTAAGGGCTAGGCAATGGGGGTCAAGTGACTTGCCCAGGGTCACACAGCTGGGAAGTGTCTGAGGTCTGATTTTAATCTAGGACCTCCCATCTCTAGGGCTGGCTCTCAATCCACTGAGCTACCCAGCTGCCCCCCACAAAAGGGATTTTAAATCATGTTCAACGTACTTTTTGTGCAAAGAGCATCTCTTCTCATTCTTTTTTAAAACCCTACAATGTGTAAGAAAACATTTATAAACATTTTAAATTCAAAGACTAGATTTACATGAGTCTTCTCCCCCAAGCTGCTTGGGTCTTCCCAAAATTATCTTGTGGAGATATGACGTATAGGCAATATGATGCAATGCAGAGAGAACTGACCTTGGAGGCAGGAAGACCTGGGTTCTAGTCTTGCTTTTGACATCTACTGACTATGGGACCCTATGGACTAGTGAACTGCACACAGCCCACAACACTCCTGAGTGCAGCCTAATCCATATTAAAATGTAGTTCATATCAGATATTAATGGGTTGGTATATTAACAAAAAAAGAAATATAGAAGCATGTGTGGCTTTCTAAGCCAATCTGTAGCCTACCTGGATCCTAATGTTAGTGGCCCCATTTCTATTTGAGTTTCGTATCATTGTTCTAAGTGACACTCTAGGAACTAAGTTTCTGAGAGGTATAGACCCACTTTGGTAGAAAATTTCCTCATCTGGGAAAATGAATGAAATAGCAAGTCTAGTCTCTACCTTGATTTATCATGTCTATTATTTACGAGCTGTTTCCCCTTTGACTATAAGATCCCCAAGGGCAGGACTCTTATTTTTGTCTCTCATTCTCCAGCACCTCATATAGTATACCAAATATTCTGGGTGCTTAATTAGTTTAGATTTGTTGACTGACTGATTAAACAAATTCAATAAATATAAATACTTAACTTGACACCTTTTTGATCAACAGGAATTGAACTCAATAATAGCATGAACAGAGTAATCAAGATAGCTTTATGTCATTTGTTGAATAAACAGAATTAAGATGCTCATGAGAAGCAGTGCGTTTTAGGGGGAAGTAGTCAAGACTTGGAAGAAATCTGGTACAACGTCTGCTTCATACTTACTCATTGTGTGCAAGTCACTTAACCTGATTGAGTTTCAGTTTCCTCATTTGTTAAATGAGAATTATAATACCTGAAACATCTACTTCATGGGTTTCCCATACCTGAGGATCAAATGAGATAATGTATGTAAAGAGCTTTACAAACCTTAGGGAACCATTTGAATAGTTACGACGTGGTGTCATCTCATGAGTATTGAACTGGCTTTGAAGTGAGGAAGGACTTGGATTCAAGTCCTACCTCTTGCCTCTTTCCCCAAACCCTTCATCTCCATATCCCCAAGGCAGTTCTCTATGTGCCAAACCTGAGTTGTGTGAATTTTAAAACTACTCCACCCTACTCAGACCATACTTTAGAAGATTTGACTTAGCTATTTCCTTATTTGTAACACTGGAGATACTTGGTCTAACAAAATCAGGTCTTGGGAACTCTACATTGCTCCACCCTACTTAGTTTAACAAGGTCAGGAATGTCTGCACCATACTCAAGGATTAAGTATCTAAGAAGATGGCCTTCAACAGACATGTGCAGAAACAGCTGACAGACCCCTGGACTGTCCTAAGTCAAGCTAAGCTATCATTGGTACAAATGAGATGCAGGAAAGTGATGTAAAAATGTCTATATAAGGCACGTCACTTCCTCTCTTCACCCTCTTTCCCCGGAGAGGTGACTCTGGCTGGCAGGGTGCTAAGTGTTCCAACATCTTGGCGTGGTGGCAGCTATTTGTCTGGGTTTTGGCAGTGAGTTTGCCCTTGAGCTAATTCAGGTTCAGACATCTTGGCTGAGCCCTCATGGAGTTCAGGCTGATTCCTTCCTCTTTTACTCTCAAAAACCTTACCTTCCTAAAGCCTCTAATCTTCCCCCTGGCTCAAGCCAGGTGGGAGAAATCCTACACCCTTTCCTTCTCCATTCTTCTTAATTTCTTTCCACTATATTAATTAAATCACCATAAATTTCCAGCTGACTTGGGTATTTTTTATTTGGGATATCCATGGTGACCAATAATTAATATAGTTTA
Source organism: Monodelphis domestica (assembly GCF_027887165.1). NCBI lineage: Eukaryota > Metazoa > Chordata > Mammalia > Didelphimorphia > Didelphidae > Monodelphis > Monodelphis domestica. Next base: position 307,969,814 of record NC_077231.1, read on the forward strand.
GGTCAAAACGCTGAAATTATCCTTTACAGTTGCCAATTGGCATCTATGGAAGGAGTTTCCACAGTGTTGAATCATTTTCAATTATGTCTGACTCTATATGATCGCATTTGGAATTTTCTTGGTAAAGATCATTGGAGTAATTTGCCATTGCAGATCATTTTAGAGGAGAAAGCAGAGGCCAACAGGGTCAAGTGACTTGCCCAGAGTCACACAGCTAGTAAGTGTCTGAGGTCAAATTTGAACTCTGGTCTTTCTGATGTCAGATCAGGTCCTCTACTGTACTCCCTAGTTGCCCAGTTTCCATACTAGGTGTTTCCTAAATGGATAAAAATCACAAGTTTGGACCCATCCATGTACAAAGAGATAAGTAAATGAATAGATCAACAAATCTTGTTATCATATTACTGTAATCACTGTCTCCTTTTAGCATGAGTTGCCCATCCCCATTCATTAGTCCTCAATGTCATTATTTTCAGGCTTAGATTCTTATGATGCATCAGGATTACATAGTATGTATAATGGGGTGGGGGGGGCAGGGAGTACCATCTTGGGCCAGTCTCACAAAGCAGGGCACAACGAACGCCGACTCTTCCCACTGGCTTTGACCTATTTGCTCCCTCCACTGGCATTTTTGGAGGGTGGGTCCTGAGCCCAGGTGCCGTGCTGATGCTTGGTTTCTATATGAAACAAGAAATATAGCAAATAGCCCAGCCACCTTGAGCAGCCACGTGGTGCTAGCCGCACCAGAATGTAATAGAAGAGCATTCCTAAATGTTGGTCATTATGTTCATTATTATCCTTGGGTTCCTGAATCCTGGAAATACAATGAGCTTTGATTCCCCTTGTGACAAGCTACAGATATTGTGCCCCAGAAAAGAATAGAATACTTATTGTCAGAACCAGCACAGGCTTACAACAGGAGCTCACATGTCTATGGAGTATAAGAAGCGATTTTCTCAAAACAATCCAGGAGGTAGATAATATCTGATTATGCACATTTTGTAAAAGAAGAAAGGGAACCTCAAAAAGCTGAATTCTTTTGTGATCTTGAACAGTCACTGGGCCTCAGTTTCCTCAGCTGCAAAATGGACGTGGACCAGTGGACAGTTGGATGGCTCAGTGGACATGGAGTCCAGAAGACCCGAGTTCAAATATGGCCTCCAACACGGGGACCCTGAGCAGGTGAAAATTATCCATGATAGTTAAGATTGGATGGTACTAAAAAATGGGTGCTTTGCCATCCCAGTGTTGGGGCAACATAGATAAATGCTGTTATCATTAACCAAACAATCAAACAACCACGCAACGAAGCACATTCTATAACCTTCACTTCACTGACTACCTCCTCCAATGCCCCATTAGGTGTGGTAGGAGTGACTATGAGCTCACAATGCCATGCCATGCCAACAGTGCCCAAGTTCTGATAGGTCCTACCAGGCTGGGAAGACTTCCAGCATCAGCATAGGGGCAGACTGTCAGCTGAAGAGCAGCCCAGCCGGGCAGAAAGGCTGACCAACAGAAGGCTGGCCAAGCAATGTTGAGTGGGTTTGGGCCATATAAAACCTTTTTTGGGGGTGGGATGGTGGGGGAAGAAGGCCTGGAGACGAGGTGCAATCTGATCTTTCCTGATAATCCCCTTGCACCAAAGCTACTCCCTCCCCCCAAATCACTTTGCATAGGCTCATCTTAATTCTTTTTTCAGACATTCCATGTATAATTTTATTAGGCTTGCCATTTCTCCTAGTGAAATGGAAACGCTTTGTGAATACAGACTGTGCCACTTGAATTTGTCTCAGTACGGCTACTCCAAAAGCATTATGGAACTCTTAAATATAGAAGAAAAGATGTGGCCAGCTTATAGCTTCTAGGCACTAGCACTGACCTATTGTGGCTGTGCCTGGGAGAAGGGCAGAATGGAAGAGAGGGATGGAATAGAAACAGACCTGGACCAAGCAATCTCCTGTGTCTGAAGTGGGGCATCGCATCAGTCTCCTGGGAAGACAAGGCTCTGTTGTTCCTCACCCTGATTCCTTCTGGGGAAGCTCTCTCTCTAAATGAGATGTTCTTTGGACATTTAATCCATCTTGACAGCAAGGTTGGGCTATTCTAGGGGGGATGACCTGTGGTCTAATACACATCATTCGGCATGGGAGCCGATGGCCCTGGGAGCTCTGCGTCCACTAGCAGATCATCATGAGAATCAATTTCAAGGCCTGTTTGGTGAAGAAAGTTCCCTGAATTCTATTCACTGGGCAAGAAGACTTCATCCCAGTAGATTTACTGTGCCCTTAGAAGGATGGGGGTGCAGGGGGGTGTGGGAAGGGAGAGCATGTCAGAGAACCCAGAAAATGTATGAGCAGTTTTTCTGTTTATACCTGGGTAATCGGAATTTGAAATGGATGGTAAGGAATCAAAGTTTCTTTTTAAGTTTGCAAGTCCACTGGAGGCATCACAATGCACAGAACACTGGGTCAGGAATCAGGGACACCTGAATTCAAATCTGACCACAGATACTTGCTAGGTGACCGACCACAGGCAAGTCATTTAATCTTTCTTTGCCTCAGTTTCCTCAACTATAAAATGGGCAGAATGAAAGTACCTAATCCTAGTGTTGAGTGAGGATCAAATGAGATAATATTTGTGAACAATTTGCAAACCTTAAGGAAATCTATAAATATTACCTATCATTATAGAGGAAGAGGTACAGAAATGATTACATTCTGGTATATTTTAAGCTACTATTTTTCCATGTAAGCTACATAATTGTGTTATTCTAAAATACCATTTATTTATTTTTGAAATAGTACCATTATCTGAGAATAATTCAACAAATGTTTATTAGGATCTTCTACACAGAAGACTTTATTAATAAAACAGGAATTTCTTAATACTACACAAGATTTTTTTAAAACCCATTCCTTCCCTCTTAGAATTAATACAATATTTCTAAGCCAAAGAGTGTTACGGGCTAGGCAATAGGAGTTAAGTGACTTGCCCAGGGTCCCCCAGCCAGGAAGTATCTAAGGCCAGATTTGAACCCAGGACCTCCTGTCTCTGGGCCTGGCTCTCAAACCACTGAGCCACTTAGCTGCCACCTATACAAGATTTTAAGTAGGGAGAGGCAACTGGAGCTTCACTCTAAGATGATGACATAAGGGGAGGTACACATTCTCCCCAAACCATGCTCTAGACCACTGGCCTTATGCCTTATAGTACAACCCTCCTCCCACCCCAACTCCTTTGCCTGATCAGTCCCAGGCCAATGTCCCTCGAGTCTCCTGGAGATGATCCCCCCCTTCTTCCCTGGAGTCCGTCTTCCTTTCCCTTTCCATTTCCCCAGGACTTGAAGACTTGGGGCCACTCACCCCTGCTGCAGGGGAGTCAAACTGAACTGAGTGATACAGTGGATAGAACACAGGACTTGAAGTCAGGAAGCCCGGGACTCAAATCCTATTAGCTATTTGATCCTTGGCATGTCACTTAACCTCTGTTTGCCTCGATGTCCTCATCTATAAAATGGGGATAATAATAGCACCTATCTCCCAGGATTGAGAATAAAATGAGGCAACCTGCAATGAGCTTTGTAAATCTTAAAGCACCCAGAAAACGGCAAGCTTTTGCCTATAATTATAGGCTGCCAACATCAGAGGTGAATTTCCGAATCTTATAGGATTATTATCTAGAGATAGAAGGAAGAGACCTTGGACATCACTTAGTTCAATCCCCTCATTTTACAGCTGAGAAAATCGAGGCTTCCTAAGAGATGATGGGGTTTGTCAGAGGTCACACAGGCTGTTCTCTGTGTCGTGCCCCTCCTCCCCATCACCTGAATTTGCCTCGAGTGCCAGAATTCCTAGTTAGGGTTCAGATGTTCCATGACCTCAGTTTAATAAACAAGATACAATCGAAATGAACTCTTTAATGAGGAGAGCAGAGTAATCAGTCCAGTTACACAAAGCTGCTCCCTTTAATCCCTATAAAGGAAACAGTGACACTCGGTGACAAGATTTTTGGCCCAGTTACTTCCTTAAACAGATTGATCTAAGAATAGAAAAGAGAGCGCTAGCTTACGTGCTTTGATCAGCCCTTCAGAAATACAAGCATCCACAGAAAAGAGGAGAAGGGAAGACAGAGGAGAAGGAGCTGGCTTAGGGCTCAGGGAGAAGGCAGGAGGAAGAGGAGAGAGCAGCAGGCAGGCTGATAGATAGAGGAAAAAACCAGAAAACCATCGGGAAGAGTGGAGTACAAAGGAAAATGGAGAGAGAATATTGTTGAAGGTCCTAAAAACAAATATTCAAAGCATCAGTGGGCTAGAATTGAACCCCTCACAAGTACCCAGCATTTGGACAGCGGCAGAGCTCAGATGAAATAAATGCATAATTTGGTTAGTTGCTCCACTATTCTCTGCTGCAGGGAGTCTGAGCACTCATTCCTGGTCCTTCCTGAGCCTTTGTGTAGGGAAGGCTCACCCTTCTCATTTCTGCCTCTTAGATCCCTGGCTTTGATGCTCAGCTCAAGTGCCATCGTCTATAGGACACTGGCCACTGTCGAAACTGTCCATGTTATCTTGTCCTCTTCAAATGATCATATATAAGTTCATCAGTGTGAAATGCAACCTCCTTGAGGGCAGGGACTTGTATTTTTTGCTTTCTTATCCTCAGGACAAGCTTGCTTGTATCTTCCATGCAATAGGAGCTTAATAAAAGCTTGTTGGAATGTATCAGCCTCAGAAATGCAGGCAGGGGGCAGCTAGGTAGCTCAGTGGATTGAGAGCCAGGCCTAGAGATGGGAGGTCCTAGGTTCAAATCCGGCCTCAGCCACTTCCTAGCTGTGTGACCCTGGGCAAGTCACTTGACCCCCATTGCCTACCCTTACCACTCTTCTGCCTTGGAGCCAATACACAGTATTGACTCCAAGACGGAAGGTAAGGGTTTAAAAAAAAAAAGAAATGCAGGCAATTCTGGTGGAGAAAGATCATAGGCTCAAATTTAGAACCAAAAGGCTACTGGGATATCTTCCAGAGATTCCTAAGTTGGGGTCTGATTTAATTATAACAATTTCAGTATGATTTGTTTCTTTGGAATATTCCTTTGTTTTCTACAGTTAAAAGCATTATTCTAGGCTTTGCTAGGGATCCATGACATAAAAAAATTAGGAATCCATGATCTAGTCCAGTTTCCTATTATACAGATGAGAAAATAAGGCTAGAAAAATCAAATTTGTCTAGATAGTAAATAAATACTAAGTAGAGCTAATAATCAACCTAAGATTCTTCCTCAAGTTCTTAGACTCTAAACCCAGGACCCTTCCATTAAGTCAGCTGCCTCTCAAGGTAATGACCATGAAAGATTTGGATGGGAAGTGGTTGGAGCAGAAGAAGGAGTTAATCCTGCACTAGAGGATGTGGGCTCATATTACAATTTGCCATTTGCAACCTTTGGACCCTTGTCCTTGGTCAAGTCTCTTTGGACCTCTGTTTCCTCAACTATAAAATAAGGGAATTGAATTAGATGAATGGAAAGGTCTCCTCTTCCTTGAATTTGATGATCCTACATTATAAAGATTGTACCCTCTTGACTGAATGTTGAAGCCAAGGATGCTTGAGTGACCTTGGGGAAGTCACTTAACCTTGGACCTCAGCTTCCTCCCCTAAAGAATGAGAGGGGTTTGGATAGATGGCCTCTGAAGTCCCTTCTAATTCTGGATATGCCATCCTGTGATCTCATGACTTTGACATCGCAGGACCTAGAATGGTACCTTGTACCAATACGAGCTTAATAATCACTTTAGGATTGGGTCGGATCCTATGAAGCTCCCAGCATTGACATGACAAAGGAGTGATGAATCTGGGAATCTATTCTTCCTCTTGGCTTTATAGTATGTGTCAGGGCCACCACTTTTAACACTATAATTGGGAAGACTGGAGATTGGGTAAGCCTCTACCCTTCTCCCTCCTCTCATATTCAGTCAAATACCAAGAACTGACAATTCCACCCCTACACACATGCTTGTATCTATCCCTCCCTTCAGGCTGCTTTGGGTGTCATATTAACCTTATTTCATCTGAATATAAACACTACAGGAGCTGAGACTGAATCAGAATGAGCTGCCAATGTGATCTGATTTTGTGTTTGCTGTTAAGGATGGCTCTGGATAGAGGTTCCCAACATCCCACTGGCTCAAGGAAGGGATTGTCTGTCACTTTCCTCTAAACAAACCAGTGCCTGGCATATAGTAGGTGCTTAATAAGTGTTCATTGACTGACTGAAATAATCTAGCTGCTCAAATAGCAGAAGAGAACAAGAATGCCTCAGAGGATCATAGACTGAGAGCTAGAAAGGGCTTTGGAGATAATAGAGCACAGATCTCTCATTTTACAAATGAAGAAGAGCTTAAAATTCAGAAGTAAAAACAATTTATACAAAATCACAGAGGGATTTGAACCAGGGTCATAGGATTCCAAATGCAATTCTCTTTTCAGAACACAAATCAACACATCATCCAAGGAAGGAGTGGAATCTCTGCCACCCCAGCAGCTGATTTGCCAACCCACCTGCTACCCATCTCTGCTTGGACCTCACACCATGTTTTGTGAGTCAAACAGAGCTGGCTCCTTGCTATGCCAGCCAGAGTGGTAAAACGCCAAGTCTCTCTTCCATCCATAAACTACCCACTAAGCGCTCATGGCATTTGGCACTCTTGATCACCTTCTTCTTGAGTTTTTGTGATTCTGCTCATTCTTGTTTATCCTCCAAACCTCCTTTTCAATCTCCTTTATGAGGTTTTCATCCTTGTCAAAATGTCTAATAGTGGGTCAAGACTCTTCCTGGGCCCAAGTCTCCATTTGGTGATACTCTCCCATTTTGGTGATCTCATCAGCTCTGTGAACTTAATTATTCTCTCTAAGAAGTGTGTAAAGAGAAACCCCCTTCCCCCAAGGTCATCCTGCTTGCATCTCTGGGCTATGTGACTGCTCCAAACACAGGGCACAGATGAAGAGTCCTTGGGACATGACCTGGAACTAAAGGTGGGGCCAAAAGAAAGGATAAAAAGGGGGTGCACAGGGGTGCACTCGCTCCATTTCCTTAGATGGTGACGTTGCAGGACACAATGAGGCAGTGCCATGTGGCAAGGTTAGAATAAGATTAGAATAGGCTTTAATCGCTATCTATCTGCTTTCTCTATTTCAAGTAAATATTCATAAACTCTATGGAAACCATTGAACCAGGAATTTTCATTTAACTTCAACAGAAAATGATATCAAAGTCTATGTATCCAACATCAGTCTCTCTCCCGAACTCCAAGTTTGTATCGCTTTGAACGGAACATCCTGTAGGTGTCTCCAACTCAGCCTCAAAACAACTGGCTACCTCGATCACCAAACCATCCCCTCTCCCAAAGGTCCCCAATACCATTCTCATTTGGTGCAATGGCTCCCTCAGAGCCAAGGGCTCAAAGATATAATCCTCTAACTAAAATCACAGTCCAATGCTCTCAGGAAGAAGCAGTTCTCAAGGCACTTAGGAAGCACCTTAGAAAAATAAAATAAAAATAAATAAGAACTCTAGTCAGTGAGAAGGGTCTCAAGAGTAGTTTGGTCCACAAGATGAAGGCACCATCATCATCCCAGTCACTCTGTCTCACAACGTCAGTGTCATTCTTGACTTTTCACGTTCACTCACCCAATGATGTAATGAATATTGTCACATTCTGTCCATTCTCCATTTACAACATCTCTTGCATAGGCCCCTTCCTCTCCTCTGACACTGCCCCCACCCTGGTGCAGGTCTTCATCACCTCATGCTTGGACTATTATTACCATCTTCTAAGAGGCTCCTTGACTCTAGGTTCTCCCTATTCCAGTCCATCTTCCAATAGAAAGTCTTTTGGCATTCAAGGCTCTTCACAACAGGACCCCTTCCCAAACATTTTTCCCTCACCAGAAACTCTACAGTCCAGTCGGGACTGGCCTGCTGTTGTTCCTTCACCATACCATTTCCATTTCCCATTTCCATGCCTTCATGACGGTTGATCCCAAGCCTAAAGTATCCTGCCACCTCCTCTTTGTCTCCTAATTTCCCTCACTTCCTTCAAGACCCTGCTAAAAAGTTACTTTGGTAGGAGGAGGTTTTTCCTACCCCTCCCCCTGCCCACACCCAGATACTACTTAAATACCTTCTCTCTGAGATTATCCTCTATCTCCCCTACAGAGGATCTATATATGCCTCTTATGTGTGCCCCCTTACTTACATGTTGTCTTCCCCATCAGACTGGAAGCTCCTTGAGGGCAGGTATTTGGTTTTTCTTTCTATCTCCAGGACTTACCACAGGACCTGACACTCCCCTGCCCTCCCCTGCTCTTCCAGCCAGTGGCAGTGGCCTCCTTGCTTCCGCCTGAACAAAACATTCCACTTCCTAACTCCAGGCATTTTCCCTGGCCATCCCTTGAACCCTGAATTTTCTCCCCCTCACCTTGAGCTCCTGGCTTGCCTGACTCTTCAAGAAGCAGCCAAAATGCCGCCCTTTACAAAAAGCCTTTCTCCATCCTTTTATTTTTTTATTTGTTGTTTTTTTCTAAATAACCCTGACCTTCTGTCTTGGAACCAATACTGGGTGTTAAGTTCTCCATGCGTTTAAATGGCAGTGTCTTCCCCCGGTGATTAATATCAATTTATCCTATCTATACCTGGGGCACAGGTTGTCAAACCATTGGTAGACTGTGAGTTCCTAGAGGGCAAGGACTATTTTTTTGCCTTTCCTTCTATCCTCAGCTTTCCACATAGCAAGTGGTACAGTGCTGGTGCTTAATAAATGTTTGTTGATTGATTAGCGAGCACGTAATAAATGCCTATTGATTGCTTGATTTGCACACCTGTTCAGACAAGCAGACTAGCTGTTGCCTCCAGGTATGTGTCACTAGAGGAGGCAGCCTTCAGAGGTCTGGCTGAGATGGCCAATCCAGAATCCCAGCACCCTGTATTTTTTTTCACCTGTAAAATGGAGATAATTATAGGATAGTGTATAGAAAGAGCCTGACATGCCTTAAAATCTCCTACAAATATTAGCCATCATTAAAGGCGAGCTGGCCTGGGTGACCTCTAGAGTCCATTAAAGTGTTAAACCAGGAATTCTTGGGGTTAAAAAACCCAACCAGATATTTTGCTAAGAGCATTTCGATATCATTTATTTCGCTTACAATTCTGGGCATTTTATTCCATGCATTCCAAAAAGCAATCTTGAGAAATAGGCTTCGTTGGACTGACAGCCAAAGGAGCTAGATCTATGGTACACAAAAGGTTAGGAAGCCCTGCCCTTAACTGAGGACACGAGTGCCAGGTTCTCAAAACGGGTAATTACCCAAGTTGAGCCCATGCTATCCACCATAGATGCTTTGGCTTTGTTTTGCTTAACAGGTTTCAGGAAATTGGCTTTGTGGTTTGAGGGCTTATGGTGATCAGTTGTGTTAAAACCAAATTTATCAATAAAAAAGAATGAATTAATAATGTTGCCAAGAAATGGCTTTTCCGGGACGTCTCCGCCAGCATAGACCTGGACAGAGATTTTGAGCCTCAAGGAACTGAGAAAGCAGGGGATAAAAGAACATCGTTTCCTATTGAGCGTTAAGGGAGGCAAATCCTTCTGAATAATTCATCTCATTTTATCCTCTCAACCAGCAGTATTAGTAGCACTCTCCCATGTGGAAGGCTCTGGGTATTCAGTCATTTCAGCCGTGTCCGACTCTGTGAGCCCATCAGGGTTTTCGTGGCCCGCCTACGTGGTCACAGCTTTCTCCTGGAGAGCTTCACGCTTTAAACAAGGCATCTTGCCTGGCTCAGATTAACGTCTTTGCTGGTTCAATTTCAGCTCAGAATTCAAATCCCCAGCCTTCTTCTCTATCTTCTCTTGTGCCTTTTCCTCTAATCAAGGCCAAAGGAGAGTATGATACTACTGGAGAAAGCCAGCCCAAGAGGAAGGAGCTTTGATATGTGTTTGGAAGGATCCTCATCCTTGTGAGTAAGGAGAGGTCTAACCAACTCCATCTAACCCATCATTCCAGGACCTTTGCACCCCTGGGGATTGGGGGCCAGGGGATCCCTTATTGTGCAAGGCTCTGGGAATCTGTACTCTATGGGGAATGCAGAACCCCTAAAGCAATTTCCCTTTAGCCAGCCCGGATTGCATGAACACCTCACTGCACCAAGCTCTTCTCACTGAGTTACACTGAATTTGGTGGACCATCACCTCATTGAACTAATATCCAGAGCACTTCCAAGATCTTTTGGGGCCCTCCTGACATGGCTTGGACATGGGCTCTCAGAGGAGGATTGATTTCACCCTGGTCCAGCTGAGAATCAAGCAGTCGAACCTGGCACGTTCATTCTTCGCCAGCACACCCGGGATGAGTGTCCACTTAGGCTGGCCAGCTCCTTACTGAGTCCTTTGTGCCCCCTCACAGGGCGGCTTTATCCTCATGCCATACTAAAGGCTGCTTTTTGCCCTTCTCCCTCATCTTGGCTTTTTGTTGGCCTCTTTATTATTTATTAAACAAGCCAAATCATCAGAGCCCTTTCCTTTCTTTCATTCAGTGCCAGCCCTTCCATTTCCACTAGATCCTAATAATTAACCTCCTAGGAGATGCTGACTTGGACTACAGCTTCTTGCCACCAAAAAGAAATGTCCTCCCAGGAAGCTGATGAAGCAGTGTGCTGTTTAAAACCACTCACTAAAGCACAACTGGCTTGGGCCAAAAGATTTATTGGGCACTGTGGGGGGCTACTGATCAAATCAGTGAATGCTCCCCATTAGCTTAGGTGGCAGAGCCTGGTGGGAGACCTAAGTCCAAATGGAGCCCAAGGAAGGCTGGCAGTGCCAAGAGAACTCTGGACTCTTTTGTCCCTGCTTAGAGGAATACTGTGTCCATCTGGAAGGGGGATTCTGAAAAATAAGCCATAAACATAGAGGAGGAAATGCTTCCTTCTCTGGTTATCCTCACTATCTAGCATAGTGCTTGGCTAACAGTTGGCACTTAATTAATGCTTATTAGTTGAGGGATTGATAGGATACAGGAGGGGCATCATGATATAGAAAGTGGAGGAGCCAAGAGGCACTGTGATCTGGTGGCAAAATCCCTGGACCTGGAGTCAAGAGAGACCTAGGTTCAAAACATGGGACTTATGATTAGAAATGGAAGGGACCTCAGGGCCCCTCATCTTATGCATAATGAATGACCTATAGAGGTGGTGACTTACTCAAGGTCATATAGATAGTGAAAACCAGTCGGGATTTGAATCCAGGTCTTGATTCAAGGATGAAGGTATAACTTCCTAGTTGTATAACACTGGATAAATCACTTAAGCCCCATTGCCTTGCCCTTACCACTCTTCACAGTATTGATTCTAAGGTGGAGGATTTTTTTTCTTTTCTCTTCTCCTCTCTTTTCTCTTCTCCTCTTTTTTCTCTTCTCCTCTTGTTTCTCTTCTCCTCTCCTCTCCTCTCCTCTCCTCTCCTCTCCTCTCCTCTCCTCTCCTCTCCTCTCCTCTCCTCTCCTCTCCTCTCCTCTCCTCTCCTCTCCTCTCCTCTCCCCTCCTCTCCCCTCCCCTCCCCTCCCCTCCCCTCCGCTCCCCTCCCCTCCCCTCCCCTCCCCTCCTCTCCTCTCCTCTCCTCTCCTCTCTTTTCTCCTCTCCTCTCTTTTCTCCTCTCCTCTCTTTTCTCCTCTCCTTTCCTCTCCTCTCCTCTCCTCTCCTTTCCTTTCCTTTCCTTTCTTTTATTTTCTTTTTTTTTAAAAGAGTGAGGGCACAGTCAACTTCCCCAAGCTCTTTATCTCTAGCCTGAACCAAAGAGAACTCTCCAAATATCTTTTGGAAAATGGGAGGGTCACATCCAGTAAAGGGTTACTTGGGAAGCTCAAATGAAATAACTGATGAAAGTGCCATAGGAATGGCACTTACTATTCAAGTCCCGGAATGAATGGTTTTAGATTTAGGGAAGGGACATTTGAGATTATTTTATCCAATCCCCCTATTTCCAAATGAGGAGACTGAGGCTTAGAGAGGCTAAAATTTGCCCATCCTGCCTTGCACAGTGTAGGTATTGCCTTTTGCTAATCCTAAATCACTCTACAAATGTGAAATGTTATTTTATTTGGATAGATTTTTACTGTTAGAGCCTCACAGACAGTGGCACAAGGGCACATATGTACTGAATCACTGTTGTTCAGTCATTCAGTTGTATCTGTCTCTTCATGATCCTGTGGACCATAGCACACCAATACCATCCCTCGGGCTTTTGTGGCAAAGATACTGGAGCAGTTTGCCATTTCCTTCTTCAGTGACTAAAAGCAATCAGAGGTTAAGGGACTTGAATAGGGTCATCTAGCTAGTAAGTGTTTAGTTCAGATTTGAACTCAGTTCTTTCTGACTCCAGGCCAAGTGCTGTATCTACAGTCACTTAGCTGCCTCTAAGAAAAACAGAGGTTAAGTGAAGTGGCCAGGGTCACACCACTAGTAAGTGTTTAAGGCCATATTTGAACTCAGACCTTCCTGACTCCAGACCCAGCACATATCTATCATATATCTAATTACAGAGAAGTAAAAATGTTTTAAGGTAATGTCCAACGGGGCCTGCCACATACCTGGAGCAAATTTTCCGTGAAAAGTTCTCAGTAACTAATTCCAGCCCAGAGCTGCCTTAAATAACCAGGTCCACCTGGAAAGAAGACAACTGCCTGCGTAGTTTAGACTACCAGCTCTAAAGTCAGTCACCCAGGTGCTGCCTCCCTGCTCTGCTTTCCTTTGCCTCTCAAGGCTGGCACAATAAACCTCAAATGACCACGTAAGGCACACACTTTGCAATCATGCAGCCATGACGAGCCTCCAAAATGCAGAGTCAAATTAGCTCAATTTTATGGTGGCAAATAAATGCTTCCCAGAAGCTCCATGTTCAGAACTCAGGTCCCCTCTACCTGGCACAGATGAGCCGGGGGAGCAATTTACAGCTAAGTCTGGGTGGGCAAACCTTGGGGGATTCTTTGGGGATCTGATCACAAGGAGCCAATCTGAGTCATCACATCTGAGTTGCTATGAAAACCCCCTAAGCAGGGTGACTTTTTCCAAGCAATAATTTCACTTAGTACAATAAGATATATGTAGGTGTAGATATTATATATAAAACAAGATATCCTATATGCATGTTCCCTATATTATTCTATATATATTCCTTATAATATATATAAAATGCTTTGAAAATCTTGAAGTGCTATAAGATGCCAGTTATCATCAGCATTATTAGCCATAATAGGTTTTTTTAAAGCTCCCTTAATTCATTCAAAATAAAAAGCTTTACCAAATCTACTTTTAAAAAATATCTGCCAGTATTATTCAGGAACATATCATGAGGTCACAGAGCCATCGCCGCAAGGGACCTCAAAAGCCATCTAGTATAACCTTTCACTTTCCAGATGAGGAAACTGAGACCCAGAGAGATTAGGCGATTTATACAAGACCACCCAGCTTTATAAGGAAGTAAGGTAAACTCAAAGACATGCTCCTATTTGCCAGCTCCCTCAGCCCCAGGGGACAGCTAGGTAGCTAAGTGGAGAGAGCACTGGGCTTAGAAACAGAAAGCTGCATCTTCATGAGTTCAAATCTGGCCTCAGACACTCATGAACTAGTGATGTGAACCTGGGCAAGGTAACTCTTTTTGCCTCAGTTTCTGCCCATATAAAATGAGCTGGAGAAGGAAATGGCCAACTGCTTTAGGGTCTTTGCCATGGAAAATTCTCAATGAGGTCACCCAGAGTCAGATAAGATGGAAAAATGACTGAGCAACAGTATCATGCCATACTGATAAGGATGCCAGCTTTGTATCTCTGTTTATATATCTTCCCTCATCTACATCACATGAGAGCACTGTGAATTATGATTAATTCACTTTACAGATGAGGAAATAGCTTCAGAGGGGATTTCCCCAAGGTCACACAGCTGAGAGGTGCTAGAGCTTCTATTGGACTCCAGGTCTAGCTGACTCCATGCCAAGCACAACTTCTATTACACCAACTTACTTATAAACATGGCTCCATCTATATTATTTATTAAGCAAATTCTGATATGTATGCACATATATGTATCCTTTTAGGACAGCTCTCCAGCCTCTGACCCCCATCTGACACCCAGCTCTCACTTGTGGCTCCCAGTAGCTGCTAGCATGCAGCAGCGGCCACACCCCGGGCAACGGCTTCGACAGGCCAGCTAAACCTTGTGAGGGTAGCCATCGGGTCATCATCGATCCCTGGTGAACCAGAGCTTTGCTCACCCAGCATGTGAAGACTGCTTTGGCTGAACAGATGGAAGAAACCAATAAGAAGGTTCAATGGCTGAGAGGGCGACGCAGCAAAGCACTGTGGAGTGCTCAGGGCATGTTGGAGCACAAAGGACAACCCGGCCATCCAATGCAGCTGAGGAAGTCTCCAGGTGTAACGACTTTTCGTGCCACTGGACCCAGGCTTCCAACGCCGAGAGAGTGGGACTGTCTGTGCATATACTTTTCCACTTAAATCTCCTTCATGCACAAGTGTCTTTGTGCACACTCATCTATACACCATAGATGAAAACGCACAAAGACAATCGTCATCCTCGGTTACCAAGGGACTACTACTACTATATATAAAAATAAACCCTGACCTTTGGCCTTAGGATCATTACCATGTATTGATTCTAAGGCAGAAGAGTGGTAAGGGCTAGGCAATGGGGGTTAAGTGACTTGCCCAGGGTCACACAGATAGGAAGTGTCTGAGAACAGATTTGAACCTAGAACTTCCTGTCTCTGGGTCTGGTTTTCAATTCACTGAGCCACCCACCTTCCCTAATTCTGACATTCTGTTCCAGTTGTAGGAGTTTAAATTTAGGTTTTATGCTAAATATGAGAGTTATAAAGTAATATTGTGGTCGCCAATTTTAAAATATTATAGCTTAAGTCAAAATGACTTTTAGCAGCTTTTATTTACATAGAGGAGGGAAGAGTAAAAGTGTAAATAATAAAGTAAATTATAAAAATGTAAAAAGATAAAGAGACAGATTCCTAACAAACCTAACAGCCTTTCTCCAGTGAAGTCAAACTCAGCCCTAGCAAGGGCTTCCCCAAGACTCTGTCTCCACATGGATTTCCTGGTAATACTCAGCCAGAAGTCCTGGTGGTGTCTTCAGCCAGGGTTCCACCAGTGCAGCCTCCTCCAAAGCCAAGGTAGGAATCTCAGTCACCCACCGAGAAAACTGACACAAGATCCAGGGAAAACATCTCCTTTGAGCCAGGAAAGGAATCTCCAGAGCCAATCTCTCCAAATGCCAGGAAGGGAATGAATGCTAGACCATGATGGTCTCTTCTTTTAAGCTTCTTTTTCCACATCACTTCCTATCACTCCCCCTTCTTCACAAAAACCAATGACAGGCTTTCAATTTGCCTAGCACTGCCCAAGGGGATGGCACAGTAGCCTTTGGAGGTGTGAGCTTACTCTAGTAAGCTACTTGTGAACTCTCATATTTAATGGTAATTAGAGGTACTTTAAGTTCTTGATTTAATTAGCTAAAAATAGACAAGGGGAGAGTTAATCCTATCTTCACACAGTTGAGGTGGCTCTAACACATTGAATTAGAAGACTGGGTGGTGGGAAGGCTTATTTCTATGGCATAAATATTAAATGATAAAAAGAAAAATTCTGGAAAGCAATTAGCCAATTATGAAGTTACTAAAATGGCTCTATTCTTTGACACAGATATTCTGCTGACAGGCACACATATACTCCAAGAAGTTCATTGCCAAATAGAAAAGCTCCAAATTCACCAAAAATATTTATATTAGCGCTTTTTGTGATAGTTAAAAAAGGAAGCAAAGTAGATGTCTACCAACTGGGGGATGACTAAACAAGGTGTGGCATATGCATGAAATGACATTTTACTGTGCTAAATGAATTAATGATCATCAAAAATAGTGAAAAACATGGGAAGATTTATATGAACTGAGTCAAAGCCAGGAAAGCAAAATACCCAATAACAAAACAAATGAAATAGAAAGATCAGTAACCACACACACACACACACACACACACACACACACACACACACACACACACACACACACAATCTGAATTTTGTGAAATTATAAAGAA
The DNA here is from genome assembly GCF_027887165.1 of Monodelphis domestica. Lineage (NCBI taxonomy): Eukaryota > Metazoa > Chordata > Mammalia > Didelphimorphia > Didelphidae > Monodelphis > Monodelphis domestica. The sequence continues at coordinate 307,985,973 of NC_077231.1, forward strand.
AAAGCATGGCTCCAAAAACATAATTAAAAAAATCAGAAGCCATTCCCTGATCCCTTGTAGAGGCTAGGGTTCACAGCTATGTAACTGTGAAAATAATATTAGAGGGGGGTGGGAGATATTGATTGGTTAGGCTGATTTATTTTTTTTTTAACTAAACCTTTTTGTTATTAAGGATGAAAGAGATACAGGGGGGAAATGTAGGTTATTTAGATAAAAGATAACAATGACTTTTTTTACAAAATACCATGACACTTCCTTTTGGAGATGAAGTTAAATATTCTTTCTAGGAGGGTTATAACTAGGTCAGGGTAGCAAAGGTATTGTTTCCAAGGGTCTGAGATCTCTACCCTCCCCAACTAAAATCACTTTCAAAAAAGTGATCTGTGGCCATCTTTCTTGCTGTTTACCTTGTGCACTTCGATGACTAGCAAAAGCTTTGCTACCCAGAACAGAGAGACTATATAGGTGTTTCTCTAGGACTGTAGCTTCCTTTCACCTTGAGGCACCATGATCTTTAATAAACAAATAAAGAAAAGCTAGTGTTTTCCAGACTCCTTGAACCTCTGGATAGCTATCAAGATTCCTGATAGCTCCAGTTCAGCTCAGCTTCCCAGGGTTGGCTCCTTCAATGCCCGAGTCCTTGTCAGTGTTTTCTTTCCTTAATCATCTCTGGTGCCTTCTTCCTGGGTTCCATTTTCCAAAGACCCTTTGGGAACTGCAGGGTTTGTTCTCTCTCATCCCCAGAGTTGTTGTCTCTGCACTTCTCCTGGTGCGTTATTTCCACTTTGTGTGTTGAGCTTTCCCAAAAGTTATGGAGCGTAAGATAAGCAGCAGGACAAAGCTCCCCTTGAGTCTCATCTCCATCTCTGGAGGAGGCTCAAAGAATGTGGTAACCTCTACTTGACTCCTTGGTTTTACAAACTCGGAATACTTTCACTTAGCCTGAAAGGAGATTTTTGCTTAGGTACAATTCAATTTGATTCAATTTAATAAACATTTATGATGTGAGAGGCTCTGGGGATAGAAATAATGCCAATAACTGTGGTCTGGTGAATTTCATGGTCTGTGTTTTAATATTAAATAGGCTTTCATTACCTGGCCTCCACTACTTACTAATCATGTATCCTTGAATGGGTTAATTTCACTTGGCCGCCATTTTGCCATTTATAAAATGGGAATGGTGCTTTCATCATTGCCCTCCTAAGAAGCTTCATCAAAATGTGCACCAGACCCTGGGTTCTCAGAGGCTACAGATTACATGTACTGGTAAGCCCTGCCAATCGGCAAAGTCTTTGGGGTTAGCCACATCAGGGGTGTCTATCTGTTATAACAGGAGAGCTCCACCATGCAAGGACCTCCTCCTCGAGTGAGAAGACTTCTACTCAATTTCCAGGTTGTTAAAACTCTGTCTGGCAACTTAAAGTCAGACGAGAGTTACCTCGTGCATGTACTAGAGGTCCCATGACTGGAGGTCCATGCCAGACCCAGGATCTGGACCCAGACCAGTCTTCCTGATTCTGGAGTTAGTGAGCTATCGAATCTGAATACTGACTCTTATGATAACAATAATAACTTCTTTGTTTGATGGGCATCCCATCAATTGCCATTTCTTTGCTACCACAAAGACAACTACTATGAACATTTTAGAATGTACAGGTTCTTTTCCTTTTCCCCCGATCACCTTAGGAATGTAGGATTTCAATTAATATCCAACACTCCAAGAATTATATTTTATAGAGTTTATTGATAATCACTTGAAGTGAAGGAATAAAAGGGAAATACAAGTAAAAAAGACTAATTATTTAACAAAATTAAAACCACATGAGCAAAACTCTCCTGGCACTCACCCACGCCACCTCCACCAAACCAATCAGAGCAAGAGAGAGCATGAGGCAGAGCTACACAAAATTAATAACCTCCCTATGCCAGCACGTAACGTGAGAAGGAGAGTCGGGGGCTGGGAATAATAGTTTTAGGGTACAGAAATTCCAATTACATAGTAATTAAATCAATAACAACAACAATGATAACAATGTATTTGTTTTGTGGTTGCCTCCTCAATTTGATTTCAAGTTCCTTGAGGGTAAGGCCTGTCTCTTGCCTCTTTTTGTATCCTCAGAGCTTAACACAGTGTCTGGTGCCTAGCAGTTACTTTATAAAAGTTTACTGATGAATTCATGGATAGTATCTAGCATTTATATAGCTCTTAAACATTTGCCAAAAGATTTACATATTATACAACATTTACGTAAGTGTTGTCCATCTGGATTTGTGATTTCATCAGTGTAGAGAGACTCCTATGGAGGAAACTCATGGAACCATGCCAATAGGGGTTTTAGAGTCTCAGAGAGATGTTTACTCAATAAAACACTGAGAATTTAGGCAATTAGATGTAAGACTTGAACCCTGATTCCCATCCATTGTGTCATGCTACCCCTCTTTTAGAAATCAGTTATTATTAGTAGTATTAACTATATGTTTTCTAATTTAACAATAGCTTGGAGATAATCCATTTCTTCCTTAAAAATCCTTTTGAAATCATTTCCTTCCTTCAAAGTTTAGCCTAACTCCTCCCTGAATTTTCCTTGGATCCCCATAACCAAAAGCGGGGGTCCATCTGTCTCTCTCCCTCCAAGAATACTTTGCCCCACTCCTCCATATCCCAGTCTACCCAGAGAAGAGCAAATGTCCTAATATTAAGACATTTATCTAGGGAGAGGGGGTGGAGTCTGAACCGGAAGGCAACCAAGTCATAAACCCAAGAGGTCAGGCTGGGCCAGGAGCCAAGTTCTTTCAGAGAACCAAAACTCAAGTGTGACAATTGGCAGAATCAGAGACTTATCACCCTGGGAGGTTAGTACAGGATCAAGAGGCAAGATATAAGGGACCTACATTCATGACTCAGCCTGTCTCTGCAAAACCACAGTGCAAGATCAGCATGGTTATGGTTTGAGTCTGCCATATCTCCCTTTTCTGACTTGGTTTAAAAAACATTTTCATAAACATCCTTCACGATAATTGGATTTCTTGGTAATCTTGGTAAACTTTAAAAAATCTTGTGCTGAAAAACCAGGAGAACCTTATACACAGAGATGGATACACAGTGGCACAATTGATTGTAACAGACTTCTCTACTAGCAGCAATCCAGGACAATCCTGAGGAATTTATGAGAAAGATGCTATCCCCATCCAGAGAAAGAACTGTGGGAGCGGAAACACAGAAGAAAAACAACTGCTTGATCACATGGGTTGATGGGAATATGTTTGGGGCTATAGACTCTAAACAATCACCCTGGTGCAAATATCAACAACATGAAAATAGGTTTTGATCAAGCACACATGTAAAACCCAGTGGAATTGCTCATTGGCTACGGGAGTGGGGAAGGAGGGGAGGAAAAGAACATGAATCATGTAACCATGGAAAAAATTTTTCTTAATTAATTAATCAATTAAATAAACTTTAAAAAAAGATTTAGAATGAAAAAATACCATGCTGAGAAGAGATCTAAAAGTGGTACCCAACTGCCAAGAGGGCCCATCACATACAAAAAGGTTAATAACCCTGTGCTAAGTCATAGCTCAGAGATAGGTGGATGTCTCATAATCTGTGTATCCTACAGGTGAAGAACCCTGCCTAGGGTCACCCAGCCACTGTATGTGAGAAGTGGGTCTCCAATGAATGTCTTCCTGCCTCCGAGGGTATTCCTCTACCTCGATTAGATTTTAAGCTCCTAGGAGGCAAGGACTGTCTATGATAAAACTTTGTGTTCAGGAAGCAATCAATAAATATTGGCTGAGCTGAATTGCATCGCATCCACTACCAGAACCTTCACAGACAACTTATTTAATTCTCACATAATCCCCGTGGGAACCAAATACTGCTTTATATCAATACTTGGAAAGATTTCATTAGCCAGGGCACCTTGTCACCCCTCACCTGGGGCAGAATCCCCATCACCACCCATGGAGACAGAAATGTTTTCATAAAGCAGTTTGCTTTTTCTCCAGAACTGCACTGGCCAAAACAATTCCTCATCTGTTGGCCACCTTGCAGGGAACCAGACTCTCCACATCTAGCTGGGCTGGCTCCCAGACAACAGATCCACAGCGCCTTTGTTCATTGCTGGCCCAGGACTCAAGACTTGCCAGCTTGGTAGGACCTGCCAGTGCTTGTGTACCTCTGGTACAGCCTTCCAGATCCCAGCCAGTCATTTCCATGCCACAATAAAGGGGAGCTGTTCTGCTAGCTCCATCCCAATTTTACATGTGGGGAAATGGAGGCACAAAAAAATATCGACTCATTCAAAGCCACCAAAATAGTAGATAATAGAGGCAGAATGACAAACAGCAGTGGGGCAAATCAGGCATCACAGATTTTAAGATTGTAGTTAATTCAGTTATTCCGTCACAACTGACTCCACACTATCCATAGGAACTTCTTGGCAAAAATACTGGAGTGGTTTGCCACTTTCTTCAGATGAAGAAACTGAGGCAAACAAGGTTAAGTGACTTGTTCAGGGTCAAAGAGCTAGTGAGTCTCTGGGGCCAGATTTGAACTCATGAAGATGAGTCTTCCTGACTTCAAACCTGGCACTTCTGGGCCACCTATGATACCACTATGATATACTCCTTCTAAGGCCAAGAAAGACTAATTTCCCAAGGTTGTACAGATCAAACTGGCAGCCTGGCAGGTGAACTTAAGTCCTTCTGAGCCCATGTTTCTCACTCCTCCCCCCATCCTGTCCCCATCCTGCTACCCTGAATTTTCACTAGTCTAGAAATCCATGGGAGGAGGGGCCGGTTCTGGGGCCAATCAGGGGAGCCTACTCCTTGGTGACATCAGAGGCTAGCTGGAGTTTACAGCTGCTGACTCTGGCAGTGGAAAACTCTCCCTGAAATGCTGCCATAACAAAATCGGAGTTCTTATCATCCGCTGGCTGGACGGCAATGTTTGGAGTCACAAAGACGTGGCCTCTGACATTTTCTGGCTGTGTGATGGTTCTGGAAAGTCCTTTCACTGTTCTGAGTCCCAGGATCCTCCACTGCAAAATCAGGGAGTTGGAGGACCTGGCCTCTGAAGTCCCTTCCCACTCAGACACTCTGTTCCTCTGACCCCGGAGTCTCTCCTGACTGCTGCCCCTCTCTGCCTCGCTGGCCTAGACGTCAACAGCCCACAGCCTGGTGCTCGATGAAAACTGACCAGACTTCAGCAGCCAGGAAGTGAGCCACTCTGCCTTCACCTGTTAACATGCAAGGCTTGGGCCAGGGCCAGGAAGCCTGGGGAAAGGGATGAAAGAAAGGCACAAGTTCAAAGCCTCCTCCAGAAAGGCTCCATGTTCTATTTAAAACCCACGACTGAACGTCATTCCTCAAAGGGTACCGTCAGCCCTGGACTGTCTTTAGCAGAGAGCCATTTTTCAAAGTATATCTATATATCTGCATAAAACAAAAGTGGGAAATGCTAGAAATAACTGAAATGGCTTCTTCTGCCACACATACAGGAAGCTATTGTTTGGATTCTCGAGCTGGGGGAGGGATGTCCAAATGGCAGTTAATAACCAGCATTCTCAAATAAATAAATAAATAAATAGAAAATAAAAAAAATAACCAGCATTCTTAGAGGGCACTTAGCGAATAAAAATGGTTACACGAATTCTTAATACGTTTGCGGCTTTACTTCTGAAAGAACCACAGAGACCGACAAATTCCTGAGACCCTGAAGCTCTGACTACTCTCTCTGTATGTAAATAAACAAGCAATTTATTTCACATTTTCTCAAGGGCCATAAATAAAATACAGTCCAGCAGAAAGAACACTGGTGCTCAAGTCAGAAAACCTTTGTTCAACTCATTCCAATTCATGTGACCTTGGCCAAGTCACTTTTCTAACCTCGTTTCCCTCAGCCTCAGTTTACCATTTCCAAAGTGAAGGGGGAGGAGCAGATGCCCTCTGAAGTTCCTTCCAGCCCTAGATCTATGACCCCATGAGCACCCAATTTATGAAATGTTTGCAAATTAAAACGTCTTTGAAATGGACCGAGGGAGCGAACAACTTCCAGGAATCTCACAGTTAAGGAGAGGTTCGATGGGTGGTTCTCATTTTTCATTTCTATGAATTCAAGTAGACACATTTTCTGTTTTCTGTGAGTAGGAACCTCTGAAAGCCAAAATGTTTGGAAGATCAGCAACGATTGATGATGATGATGATGGGTAATATTTATGTAGCACTTGAATGTTTGCGAAATGCTTTCCTTGGTCATCACTGCTCTAATTTTATTTTATTTTCTAATCTTATTTAATTAGATGATTTAGAATAATTTTGCATGGTTACAAGACTCATGGTCCTTCCCTCCTGTCCCCCGACCCTCCTCGCCTATCTGATGCACAATTCCGCTGGGTTTAACATGTGCCACCCATCAAGACCCATTTCCTTATTATTAGTATTTGCACAAGGGTGATCTTTTAGAGTCCACATTCCCAGTCATAGCCCCATGGACCCATGTGATCAAGCGATTGTTTTTCTTTAGTGTTTCTGCTCCCACAGTTCTTTCTCAGGATGTGGAGAGCTTCTTTCTCATATGTCCCTCCAAATAGTTCTGGATCACTGCAACTGCTCCAATTGTATGTCACCTCTCCACCTTTATTCGCTCTTTATATCATTTTGATAGCAGCTAGGGGATGCAGCGGATAGACTGCAGGACCATGAGCCAGGAAGACTTGAGTTCAAATCAGATCTCAGACAGGGTCAGCTGTGTTACCTTAGGCAAGTCACATAACCCCATTGACCTCAGTTTCTTCAACTGTAGAATGAACTAGAGAAGGAAATAACAAACCTATTTTTTTTTATTTTTACTTTTCATCATAGAATCAATACTGTGTATTGGCTCCAAGGCTAGGCAATGGGAATTAAATGACTTGCCCAGGGTCATGCAGCTAAGAAGTATCTACGGCCAGATTTGAAGTCAGAACCTCCCATCACTAGGTCTGATGTTCTATTCACTGGACCACCTACATGCCCCAGTTCCCTCATCCTCAGACAGGATTGCTAATACTTGCCAAGTTCCCTCACAGAATCATTCAAGTTCAGGGACCCCTAACATCCCAGGGATCCTGTCTTGAGAGAGGATGAGTTCAGATGAGAAGATCCTCAACTTTGAACTACAAGAACTACCTCTAAGATCTCCTGGTCTAGTACCCTCAGATGAGGATATCCTATCCTACCATATATCATAGTGTACTTGGCACAGTGCCTGGCACATAGTAGGTGCTTAATAAATACTGATTCCTAGGATCAACCTGTTTATCGTGTCGTGCCACATCATATTGTGTAAGAAAAGTATTGGATAACACGTGACTATCATACAATGGAAAAGAACCCTTCCCGTCACACATTCGTTCATGCAAGTAGGAGCTGGTCCATTGGGTTGTACCCATTTGCATTCCTCCCAGGGTGTGGCCCCATCTCCAGGGTGAATAACAGTCCCCCAGTGTCTAACTCCAAGATTCCATGGCACAGAACATGTGGGCTGTCACCCCCAAACATCAGCAGAAAGCCTTCCAAGGAGTCAGTTGAGTGCCTACAATTTTGAGCATCTTCTCAGTAAGGCTCTCGGGGAGAAACAATGGCTTCTCTCATCACAGAAATTCTCCTCACAGGTCCCATGAGGCCCCTGAGTTCTTGATGACTCTTCTGAGAGGGTGCAAGTTCGGTTGGGCAGAGCCTACCAAGCTGAGAAGGCTTTGAGCATCGCCTGATTGTGTGTCTCTTATCCAAAGACTAGTCCAGTCGAGTGTAGAGGAGCTAGCACATCCCAAGGACTGGAGTTCAGCAGTGGCTGCCCAACCATCCATTGTTTTGTCCACAGACACTCATGACAGCCTTGCCAAGTTGTGACGATGCCTGGCACGTAGTAGGTGCTTAATAAATAGTAACTAGGATCAACCTGTTTATCCTTTCATGATATATCCTGTGGCAGGAGTAGTCATAGCAATGCAATATTAATCTTGGGGTGTATTTAAGAGGCTCTGGCGTGAGGGTGCCTAGGATCAAATCCTACATCAAATACTTACCATTTGGGGCAGCTAAGTGGCACAGTGGATAGAGCATTAGACTTGGAGTCAGGAGGACCTGGGTTCAAATCTAGCCTCAGATACTTCCTAGCTGTGTGACCCTGGGCAAGGCATTTAACTCTATTTGCCTAGCTCTTGCACTTCTGTCTTAGAGTTGTTATTAAGATAGAAAGTTTGGGCTTTTAAAAAATATATCTGCCAGTTGTGTGACCCTAGACAAATTATTTGACGTCCACCCTAATGGGTTTACTCTTACTGTATGAACTAGTGGGTCGATGGAGTAGATTCCTTTCAATCATTTACTAAATCTATGAATTATACCATGCTTTTCATAATATAATAACATAACCCAATATAATAATGTGAAATAATAAAATACATTATAACACAATGTATAATATAGTACTATCACTCCAATTCAACTGTATTATAGTATATGATAATGGCTGGGATTTTTTGTCTCCAAAGCATGGGGGGAAATAGACTTGATGGCCTTTAAGGGTCCTTCCAGATTTAAGATGGCCTTTGGGGACAGCTGGGTGGCTCAGTGGATTGAGAGCCAGATCTAGAGACAAGAGATCCTGAGTCAAATCTGGCCTCAGACACATCCCAGCTGCGTGACCCTGAACAAGTCACTTCACCCTATTACCAAGCCCCTAACCACTCTTCTGCCTTGGGACCAATACAATGTATAGATTCTGAAGGGAAAGGAAGGGTTAAAAAAGATGCTTGACCTTTTTCTTTTGTCATCTTATTTATAAACTAATAAACGTTTGTTTTCTTTCTCCCACCTTCCACTTAATAAGAAAAAAAGGAAAAACAAAACTCTTATACCAAATATGTAGTCAAGTAAAACGAATTCCTCCTTTGTCCCTGCTTCTTTCCTCCAAGATGAGTGTCTGTGGCTTCCTTTGGAAACTGATCCTCAGGCTAACTTCCTTTCCCAAACACGTCCTGTCCTCGGAGCATCTGTCTATTCACGAGCAAGCGGATAGACGCTCCCACTTGGAAGCTACGGCTCCAACTCCCAGGGGCTTCCTGATCTGCCCAGCTAATGGGAGCCAATATGCACACAACCTCCCCCAAGATGGGTGCTTGTCAAGACTAGGAAGGGATAAGAGGCTGCCCAGGGGGTGCCTGCTGGCCCCGTGCCAGCTCTGATTGGCCCAATCCTTCTTTCTGGCAGAGGCAGGGCTGCCACTGAGGCCAGATTGGCACTTGGTTAGTCACTCTCTTGGAGGTCTCGAGATCATGTGGCCGGCTCTAATGCTCTCTGTAAACCGAAAGGATTACTCGCTCCCAGGGGGAAGCCTGCCGCAAAGCACCTGTGCTGGGTCTACAGGGCCAAGGCAAACATTCTCAGCATTTGAGAGAGAAACAATCCAGCAACGCCTGAACACCGCCCCGTGTCCTACTGGCTGGCACGACCCAAACTGGCTAACGCTGGGAGGCCTTCACCTGGGGCCCACAGACCCCTCAATGGCTAGAATTGGGGATGGGGTCCATGGACTGGGATGGGAGAAAATCACTGGCATCTAACGGACACGTAGCACGTCCTTCAATGATTAAAGAGCATCATTCAGAGAAGGAATCCACAGGATCCTTTCAGTAGACTGCCAAAGGGCTGCGTGACCCCCACGCGAAGGTTGAGATCCCTGGTATCAAGGATGCCCTCGGCAGCAGACCTAACCAGTGGACCATCCAGCCTGTGCATGAATTCCTAGAGGGGGCAGGGGGCAGGGGGGAGGGGGGAGAGCTCCCTCCCCAGCTCCAGAAGCAGCCCTTTCTCCTCTGGGGCAGCTCTCCTGGGCACGAAGGTGTCTCCTACCATCAAGCCACAACCTGCCTCTTTGCAGCTTCTGTTCACTGAGCCTGGTTGTGCCCACTGGGGCCAAATAGCATGTGGCCACTCAGCCTCGCACACAACAACCTCTCAAGCCCTAGGAGGCAGCCATATTGTTGCCCCTGAGCCTTCTCTCTACACCCAGTTCCTTTAACTGATTCGCACATACCATGAACATGAAGCCTCTTTTCTAGCTAAAGGGGTTTACACCGGTGGTTGTTCCACGGACATCTGGCATAGCAGAGACAGGGTACATGATTAAAGAGCACGGCACCACTCCAAAGCCAGGACACCAAAGCTCCAGGTTCAGCTCCATCCTTAGTGGGAAGCGTGACCTAGGACAAGTCATTTAACCTCCACTTTCCAGTACTAAAAATAGCAACATCCAACATACTTGATTTAACAGTGATCCCTGGGAGATGAAGCAGTGTCAAAAGACTTGGGAGTCAATGACCAACCTGGGATGGGGTCCTTACGCTGACACTTGGCCACAAATGGGGGCAAAAACTTTGTGCCACCCACATTACAGGATGATTAAGAAGACATGCTTAGTAAACTATGAAGCTCATCAAGCTACAGGTATTTTCCTGCAATTAAAAACTGTCCAGTAGGGGGCAGCTGGGTGGCTCAGTGGATGGAGAGCCAGGCCTGGAGACAGGAGGTCCTAGGTTCAAATCTGACCTCAGACACTTCCCAGCTGTGTGACCCTGGGCAAGTCACTTGACCCCCATTGCCTAGCCCTTACCACTCTTCTGCCTTGGAGCCAATACATAGTATTGGCTCCAAGGCAAAAGGTAAGAGGTAAAAAAAACAAACACAAAAAACAAACACAAAAAAAACCTGTCCAGTAAATCAAAGTGATATAGAATCTCAGGACAAAGAGAGCTGGTGAAATACAGAAGGGGGAAAAAGAAAGAAAATCCAAAAAAAAAAAGGAAAGAAGAAAAACAGGAAGGAGAAGAGAGGAGGAAATTAGGAAGGAAGGAAGGAAGGAAGGAAGGAAGGAAGGAAGGAAGGAAGGAAGGAAGGAAGGAAGGAAGGAAGGAAGGAAGGAAGGAAGGAAGGAAGGAAAGAAAGAAAGAAAGAAAGAAGAAAGAAAGAAAGAAAGAAAGAAAGAAAGAAAGAAAGAAAGAAAGAAAAGAAAGAAAGAAAGAAAGAAAGAAAGAGAGAGAAAGAGAGAAGAGAAGAGAGAAAGAGAGAAAGAGGAGAAAGAGAAGAGAGAAAGAGAGAAGAGAGAGAAAGAAGAGAGAAGAGAGAAAGAGAGAAAGAGAGAAAGAGAGAAAGAGAGAAAGAGAGAAAGAAAGAAAGAAGAAAGTCATCCTGATGGCTCCAAATCGATAGCTTTTCAGCCTCCTCTTTCTAGCTCTGCCACAGTTTTCATTTACACAAGGTTTCTTCCAGCACAGTGGGTCCGTCAATAGCTGATGCCAGGGAATACATAAAAGGCTATGGCCTCACAAGGCAGGCTATCAATTTGTTGATCATTGAAGTTGCTGTTAAAGAAAGTTCACCCATGTCTGCTCCATTCACAATCGATGACTGAATTAGGCTGAGAGATCAAAGGAGAGTTTGTAAAATATTAACCTGATATCCTTTTAGACTTTCTTTTCTCAATAGTTATCATGATTTGACCTGCTTTGGAATGGGAACTCCATTAGGAGATTTTTGATGAGTGGCGTGAAAGGCATCTGGGGCGGCCCTCCAGCTTCCTAAGCATTTTTCTGCCTTCTCATGAAATGCTGCTTGGTTACACCTTATCGAATCCCTCTCAGTTTTCTACAGCAGTTAAAGATGGTCCGCTTGATCTTTCTCTAATTGGGGAAGAGCTGGATTTCAATCCAACAGGCACTTGTTCCTACCATGTATCTATCGGGCACTGTGCTGGGCGCTGGGAACATGAAGACAAAAATGAAAAAGGCCTCAGGGGCAGCTAGGCAGTTCAGTGGATGGAGAGCCAGCCCTAGAGATGGGAGGTCCTGGGTTCAAATCTGGCCTCAGACACTTCCCAGCTGTTGTGACCCTGGGCAAGTCACTTGACCCCCATGGCCTAGCCCTCACCACTCTTCTGCCTTGGAGCCATTCACAGTATTGACTCCAAGATGGAAGGTGAGGGTTTAAAAAAAATAATGAAAGTCCTCAAGGAACTAACACAGGAAGAAGAGGTTTGTCAAGTGCCACATCCCTGAGGGTTTGGCTCGTGCCTTCCTGCCCTGCCACAGCTCCTGCCCTTGCCCCCAAAACAACCTTTACCTGCCATCACCCTCACTAGACTGTATGTTCCTTCGGAGCAGGGATCCTTTTCACATGTTTTTGCCTAGCAGACCTAGTATGGTGAGTAGAACATAGTAAGTACCTAATAAATGTGTGTTGATTGATTCTGCTGAGGGAGGAAACAACATCTAATAAAAACACATCACTGAGCAAATGTACCAATTTTTAAAATGTAGAAGAGCCTGGAGAATAAAGTTCCTTCAGGAAATAATAATTCTTCTTATTACCCACATTCAATTTACAAAAAAACTTGCTCACAACAACCCTTTCAGATATTTGTATCCCCATTTGATAGACTCAGAGAGTAAATGACTTATCCAGGGTCACACAGTAAGTATTGGAATGCTCCAACAAAGTCCTCTTGAGTCCAAGCTCAATTCAGCATTGTTGCAATTGCACTACTGCCCGTGAACTTGTACTTTCTCTCCACTCCCTCATCCTCTCTCAAAAACCCTGTGGGGCTGGAAGTACCAGATTCAGAACCTCCACTGGACAGATGAAGAAAATTGTAGCACACAGGGTAGGAGGTGGAATTTGAACCCAAGTCTTCTGAAGCCTGCTGATGCCTCAATACCATGGAGGGTTCTTACCTTTTGATTTACCATGCACTGTCTCTGCCTCTTGTCTGTCTGTCTGTCTCTCTCTGCCACTACCTTCTCCTGCCTCTTGACTTGGTACGATGTGGCCTCTCCGATACAAAAAACCCCTCTCCAGCTCAGGTGTGGCTTCCATTTGCCAGCCCCTTCCCTCATCCTGGGGCAGCCCCCTTCCTGCCTCTCTCTGCCCCCCCGGAATGACTAAAATCACAAAAAGAGAGCTGGGAGCTGGGAAACAAGGACCACCGTGTCTCTTCCCTGGGAGACACAGATGGGAGAGTCACTGGCATAGATTCCAACACCGGCCGATACTCAACATTCCAAACTGGGATGTCCCAGAGACCCTCTCAGACTCCTGTGTCTAGGTGAACCCAAATCTAGGTACCTTCCAGCGTCACCATTTCTGGGAAAGGCAGCACCATGCTTGCCCAGTCGCCAGGTTTGTGGCTTTGGTTATCCTCAGCTCCTCCCTATACCCCTTCCCCCACTGCCAATGGGTCACCAAATTTGGCCTGGTTTGACCCCCAGAACATCTTTTGCTTTTCTCTCCATTCACACAGTTACCATCTTAACTACTTGACTTCGAGTCTCTTTTGTTTAACCCTCACCTTCCATCCTAGAATTGCTACAAAGTATTGGTCCCAAGGGTTCAAGGCCACATTTGAACCCAGAACCTCCCATCTCCAGACCTGGCTCTCAATCCACGCATGGAATCACCTAGCTGCCCCCATCAATAGTCTTTTTAACTGATCTCCCAGCCTCACAAGTCTCTGTTTCAGCCTATCCTTCCCATTACTGCCAATTGCTATTTCTTCAAATGCAGATGCAGCATATCACTTCCCTACTCAGTAAACTTGGGGGGGGGGGGGCTTCCACTGTCTCTGGCTCAGATATAACAGCCTCACAAGTTCTCATCTCAACTCCCCTTGAAAGAGAATCCCTCTCAATCTCAGCAAGAGGCTAGTGCCAATGAAGAGCTCCATTTTTTCCATTCAAGGTCATAGACCCCTCTGAAATCTGTGCAAGATGCCTTTAGGGGTTCACAAACCCAGACAAAGGGCCCCTGCTGCAGAAGACCACAGCTCTGGCTCACTCAGTCAAGTGAAGATTTTGTTCTGAGCAGGACCACAGAAGATAAGAAGTCAATGAAAATTCTAATATTTTGTTCTGAGCAGGACCACAGAAGATAAGAAGTCAACAAGGATTCTTATATTTTGTTCTGAGCAGGACCACAGAAGATAAGAAGTCAACAAGGATTCTTGTATTTTGTTCTGAGCAGGACTACAGAAGATAAGAAGTTGATGAAGATTCTTGTATTTTGTTCTGAGCAGGACCACAGAAGATAAGAAGTCAGCAAAGATTTTCATGGCTGCCGACTGAGAAGAGCCTGTCAGTAAACTGAGATCAACCCCTGTCTCATCTCAACCATGTAATTAAGTTTGTGTTAAGGGGAAGCTTTTGCCCTTGGACTTTTGGCTTCATCTTTGTTAATGCTTTCTGGAGCCAGTCTTAAAGCAGTAAGATGGTGTCAGCTTTAGGCTTCGGTTCTTGGGGACATCATCCCTGAAATGAAGGTCATTTTCATTCACTCATTAATTACAATCTTCTGGTTATTCCTGTGTCCTTTCTATTTACCTCCCATTGCTATCTAGAACAAGAGGCCCAAATGGATCCGTGTGGGCTGGCTCCATCCTCCACATCGGGGCCGTTTGGTACTACTCATCTGCTCATCGTAGGTCAAGAATCCCTGCCTTTGGGAGGTCAGTGTCCAAACTTATAGGGGATGAGCCGTGGAGCTCCTCTGATGTAACAAAAGGACAGCCCTTCACTTGGTCTACACCCAAAGACCTTGCAGTCTGGCAGGATCCACAAGCCCTTGTGTTCTGCTGTAGTTTATCAGAACCCAGGCCTGGTCCACACTTTGACGAAGCCTCAGAGGAAGATGATGAAAACATCATTCCCATTGTAGAGGAGGGAAAATGAAGACCAAGTGAAATGAACATGTTCAAGGTGATACAATTAGTACGTAGTAGTCAAGCAATGGAAATGTAATGTTTTAATGTTAAAAATATTTATTAATTTTATTTCTCATTTATTTAATGTTAAAAAGTAAACCCTGAAGTTCACCGAGCCATAGTTCTTTTATTCCTCATGCCTCGCACATCATAAATGCTTAGTGTGAAGCACTTTCTAGCCTCATTACACACAGCTAGGTGGCACAGTGGATAGAGTCTAGAGACAGGAAAACCTGAATTTGAATGAGACCTCATCTTACTAGCTATGAGATCTTGAGAAAGGCACTTTATCTGCCTCAGTTTCCTCAACTGTAAAATATAGATAATAGCAGATCCTACTTTGCAATCTTCTTTTGCAACCAAGTGAGATACTCTTTGTCAAGCATTTAACACAGCATCTGGCATATAAGTATATGTAAATACTTCTTCGCCTCCCTTTTCCACTTTCTCACTACACCCCCTCCCACATTTCATGATCCTTCCAAACTGGCCCATTTTGCTGCTCTTCCCCCACCTTGCTTTGTCTCCCATCTTTCTGCCTGTTTTCAGTGAAACTCCTGGAAAGCACTCCTCTTCACCTCCAGCTCAGAGAATTTGAATTTTCTGTTTGCACAGAGTAGGTGTGTAACAAATATTTGTTGGAATGAATCCAGGCAACTGATTTGTGAATTCTCCAAGTCTGCTTGAAAAATCAAATCAAAGAGATTGAAAATGAGTGGGAAGCCCAAGGATTAGCGAACATTGCAACCGAAAAAGCCTTCTTAGCACAAAATCAATTACGTGATTGAGATCAGACACAGGTTGGTCTCAGTTTACTGACAGGCTTTTCTCAATCAGTGATCAGGAGAAACCTGATCTTTGGCAATGATCAAGCAAAGTAGTCAAATAATCCAATAAAGCCAGAACTGTTTTCTTAATGCAGAGGATCTTAATCTGAGTCTATGGAAGAGGGTCTATGGGTAGATTTAAGGGAGAATATGAACTTAGACGGGAGATATATAAGACATCTATCTATCTGTCTCTCTCTCTATCTGCCCGCACAATTAGTCTCTTTACCTATCTATCTTTCTGTTTGTATCTCTGTCTCTCTATCTACCTGTCTGTCTCTATCTCTCTCTCTCTCTCTCTCTCTTTATCTGTTGTTCTGTCTATTTATCGTCTACCTGTCTGTCTCTTTTTCTATCTGTCTGTCTGTATCTCTCTCTCTCTCTCTCTCTCTCTCTCTCTCTCTCTCTCTCTCTCTCTCTCTCTCTCTGTTGTTCTGTCTATTTATCTGTCTGTCTACCTGTCTGTCTCTTTTTCTATCTGTCTGTATCTCTCTCTCTCTCTCTCTCTCTCTCTCTCTCTCTCTCTCTCTCTCTCTCTCTCTCTCTCTCTTTATCTGTTGTTCTGTCTATTTATCTGTCTGTCTACCTGTCTGTCTCTGTCTATCTATCTATCCATCTGTATCTATCTGTTTGTCTCTCTCTTTATCTATCTAGCTGTCTGTCTGTCTGTCTCTATCTATCTTTTGATAACCACTAACTGAACTTGAGCATCTTCTTCACTTAAGAACATCACTCTGAGAAGGGCTCCATAGGTTTCACTAAATTGCCAAAGGGATCTATGAGACAAAAAAAAGTCAAGAGCATAGTTACTAGAAGCAATGCTGACTTGACATGTTCTAAAGTCCCTCTAATCTGAAAGCTATGTTTGATTCCACGATCCTAAGTTCAAACCCAGCTTCACATTCGTTCTAGGTTATGTGACCCTGGGCAAGTCATTTAACCTGGGTCTGCCTCTGTTCCTCATCTTTAAAATAGGTATCATAATAGTGCCTCACTCTCTTAGGTGTGAAAATCACAGGAATTCATCTATATAAAATAGTCTGAAAACATGATATGAATGCTCGTTATCACCATCATCACCCTGTAATTTCTGTGTCTGAATTGCCAAATTTAGCCCTGAAGAGAAACTACGCAGAAAGCAGCCACCTCCCTTCTAGGCACAAGTCGGGGACTAAGGAGGGGAGTGTAACTTGCTTCTACTGTCAGCCTCAGCAGATGTGTTGCTTCATTTTGCTGAACTGCTTTCCTCTGCTCCCTCTTTTTTATTTTTTCTTGCAGGGTATGGAGGCGAAGGGGATGGGCATGTCAGCAAATGGAAGGGGCAGCATAAGAAATTTTAGCATAGAGGCAAAAAAAAGAGGCCGCCTCTGACTCAGCCCTTCCTGATCATCAGCACTCAGTCACACTCCCACCATATTCATTTCTACTTACCTAGTACATGTGTTGCATTTCCCTCTCTGGGTCCATGCTATGGACCCCTGAGGGCAAACACTCTCTCATTTTTATAAACCAACTACTCAGCACAAAGCCTGGCACAAAGGTAATAGATATTCATGGTATGAATGAATGAATGGATTGATGGATGGATGAATGAATGAATGAATGAATGAATGAATGAATGAATGAATGAATGAATCTTCTGGCTTTAGAATTGGGAGGGAAGGGACAGGGAGCATGTAAAATGAAAATAGCCTCTGCCCTTGAGGAATTTATATGGAGAGGGGCAGAGGAGGCAGCACAAAGCAATATATACACATATCAAAATTTGACAAAATCTTTACAAGGCAGGTAGGGGCACAGAGGACAGAACATTAGGTCTGGAGTCAGGAAGACTCATCTTCTGGAGTTCAAATCTGATCTCAGGCTCTTACTAGCTGAGTGACCCTGAGCAAATCACTTAACCTTGTTTGCCTCAGTTTCCTCATCTGTAAAATGAGTTGGAGATGGAAGTGACAAACTACCCCAGGATCTCCAGGAAAGCTTCAATGAGGGTCATGAAGAGTCAGACATGAGTGAATGTCTGAATGGCAATACCAATGTAATTTGATGGTCAATACAAAGTAATTTTAGTACCTCTTCTTTCATTTCTAGTCCTAGACAGTTGTTCAGTGGTACTAAGAGGCTTGGCCATGGTCAATTGTAGTTAGAAAGTGTCCGAGGTGGACAGTTCGTCCCAACTCCTGTGTGAAATGAATATAAAAACGTAATCTGTTCCCTGAGCATCCTCAGGAAGTCAGGATGCCAGCCAGCAAGACCGCATGTATACCAGGAGTCCTGACTTCCCGATGGGGCTGGTGGAAGCCCCCTTGTGTGGGTGATGTGTCTGAAGTCAGGACTCAGGACCCAGCCTGTCCAATCAGAGAGCCCTAGTAGGAATGACTTCACTGGCCTTATAAAGAGAGGGGGGCTGCAGTCTGGATCTTGGGACTCTGCCTGAGCAGGAGCTGGATCTCAAGCTTTCTCTCTGGAGCTCTGAAGGCTCTGCTTGAACCTCAATGGGTACTGGGTCTGGGAAAATGTGGAAGCATATTGTTTTTGGGGGTTTTTTTTTCCTAGTTAGGAGATCTAGTGATTTTTCTTTCTCTTTTTCTCTCCCCAACTTTTTCCAATAAATAATTATAATTTACTATGCAGTCTCAAGAAAATTTTAATCATTACTCTTCCAGTACATCAGGAAGCCCCTAGCGAGGGGAAACAAAGGACCCTAGTCTGCAGCTGAAAGAGTCCTCGAAGGCCATCTAGTAAAATGCCCCCTCATTTAACAGAAGGGGAAGCCTATGTTTAGGAAGTTAATTAAGAGACACACTGAAGATCACACAATTAGTAAGCATCAGCGGTGAAATTTGAACCCAGGTCTTCTGAGAAGAGATCCCGTGTTTCACCAACAACCTAATGCTTAAGGCATCTGACTACAATTTGCGAAAGTCTTGGGCACACGTGCCTTTCCAAATAGCTGAATTATCTCTGATGAAGGGTTTGGGTCCATCTAAATAAACGTTTTTCTCTCTGCATCACCCTCTCCTAATATCTCAAATGTGCTCTTATCCTATACTGCGCTGATCTGGTTTTGAGCAGAGGGTGAAAACACATGGCCCTCTCCCCAACCTCAACTCACTCATGCCTCAGCCTCCAACCCCACTGGTCCTTGCTAGCTCGCCAGCATCCCTCCTCTCCGGCATCTGGTCCATCGTTTCTACCAAGCAGCCTCCAGAGTCCGTGCCCAGCCTGCCATGCCACCTTGAGCAAGAGGCACATGTCCATCCTGGGCCTCTCTCACGAGTCATTTCCTTCTCCAACCTCTGCCTCAACGAGTGTCTGAGCCCCTCACAAGCTGTCAGGGGCAGATGCTTACATGAAAGAGGAAATCAGACACGAGGACCCTCTAGCTTTTCCCTGAATCCGGCCTCAAAGTCGGAGAGTGAGGCAGGAAATAAATCCCAACTTGGGAGTTCCCTTCCCGTATCCAAAGGAATGGATGGGTTCGAATGCACAAGCAACTGTAAACAAGTGAGACTGCATACAAAATACGCTTTTCCAGTAACCTTGAACCTTTCCCCAGGTGCCTGAGCGTTGTTGCCTTCGCCATCTTTATTTCCAGCCAAGCCGGGAAGATCTGTCTGTTCTTTTTCTGCCCCTTCCTCTGCCCTCTCCCCCTCCCAGTGGCAAGAGCTGATCCACTCCCCACTTCTACTTCTCTTGGTTTTCCATTCTGATTGCTTTTTCTTCCACTCTTGTTAAATAAAGACCAGCTGAAGCCCCAGCTGCTAGTCACACTTTAAAGGGCTGAGATTCTAGTCTATCAGAGAGCTTTGGGGACGAAGGAAGAAAGATATGAATTCTGAGGGGAAAATAGAACCCTTTCAGAGACAAAGGACAGAGGAAGGAAACCTGGGGGCTGAAGAGAAAATCGGGCACACATATATTAGG